>NC_044993.1:27972419-28273419 GCF_008728515.1 Papio anubis | reverse complement strand
AGGAGGTAACCTCAATTATGCAAGCTTTCCCTAGGTGTAACAGCCAATGTCCAATCAAGAAAAAAGGAGGAAAATATTTACTCAGTCGAAAGTGCCTTTGCAAAAATTATGACACTGTAAACAATTTGATATAGGAAAATTATGAACATGACAGAAATCTGACCTGATGGATTCTATCTTGCTTCTAAACTCCAAGCTGTCCTTATTGATTCCTGAGCATAAGTCAAACTAACTTTGGGAGGAATTTAGTTTACAAATTAACTTTAAAACAAAAATGATAACAGCCTTTTCCTGAAACAAACCTCCTCCTTCTTTGAGGACCAACTGAAACTGTCTTTGGAAAACAGGTAAGCCACTATATTAGAAACTATGGCACAGGAGTCATGTAGCCAGAGACCACAATATTCCTAACCTTCCCAATTGCTCTTATAGATAACATCAATATTGTCAAAGCTAAGTTTTATGTTTGAGATATTTTTCAGACTCTGTAATCTGATGGACCAGCTGACACCATCCAGACCAATAAACTGGCTCAATTAGTTTTGTGATCCCACCCAGAAACTGAAAATACCAAGAAGACAGCTTCAGCTCCCTTCAACTAATCCCCAGCCCAATCAATTAGTATTCCCCATTCCCTAGCCACTCACTCACTAAATTACCCTTAAAAATCTCTAGTCTCTAAATTTTAGGAAGGCTAATTTGAGTAATAAATTCCAGTACTCTGCTTAACTGATTCTGTGCTTATTAAGCTCTTTCTCTAATGCAATACTGCTTTCTCAGTAAATTGGCTGTATCTGGGTAGTGGGCAGGAAGAACTCATCGGGCAATGATACAGTTGATGAAACTTACAAATCCAAATTGGAGATGATCAGTGTGTCAGATGCTACCAACAGAAGGCAGCTTCCATTATTCCAAGATTAAAATAAAATAAAAAGAAGTGTATTATCACACCAGTGGAAATGACCAGGTGGGTCATTCAGTGGGAATGAGAGCCATGGAGGAAATGTGCTACTGCTAGAGAAGCTTGTTGATGAAGACAAGAGAGATAAGGACCCTGGCTTTTTATTTTCTGAATTTTTAAATTTTAAATAAATATTTTATTTATGAATAATTTTGTATTTACAGAAATCTTTAAAGATAGTATGAATGGATCCCACCTAATCTTCACCCAGTTTCTCCCCTGATGCTAACAAATATGGTACATTAGTATTAACTCATCTTCAGACTTTATTTTGGTTTCACCAGTTTCCCACTAATGTTCTCTTACTGTTTCAGGATCCAGAGGAGGCTATCATAGTGCATATAGTTTTTATTTACTTTTGTTTTCACTTCTCCTGATTGAGATTTCTAGTGATTGAAACTAGGCAGAGTCCAACTGATGGAAGAGTTTGGAAATTGGAAAATGAAGCCTGTAGGGATAAATTCACGTATAATGAAGAGTGGGAGAGGACGGAACATAACTCTAAGGATAAACAGGTGTAAGATTACTACACCAAGTTATACTCTTTCATTTTCTGAAGTTTTAGATAGACCGTACTCATATCACTAAAGCCACATCTGCATTATTAATCATCAGTACAACAGCCTTGAAAGTTAGGTATCACTGTACCCGGGTCACAGAACCACTAATAAATAAAAAATAAAAGTCAGTATTTAACCACAAGTTTATTTGGCACTTCCCAGTTGTTATGTTGAAGTTCTGAAATTAGTATAATTGTTCCTTCACACTATAACCAGACATCAAAGTTCATAGGCTGTACTAAATATATCACTGTTCTATCACTATAATTAAATTTAGATAAATCCCTGCAATTCTCAGATACCTAGTTCATTCACCTACAAAATGAGAGGAACTTCCTGTGATCTTAAAGTTCATACTTCAAACAGATATAAAGCCTGTCCAAATTATGTTTATCTTTCAACAGTGTCCAAAGTTCACTAGAAGTTGATGTTTTCACCTTCTATCCTGCTGAGTGAAGTGATAATATATACCATGTTCAGACAGATAGTCTTGAATGACTCACCTTGGTTATTCAAGATGTTTATATCAAAAGTGAATTTGCCCCCTTTGCAAAAGAAGAAGCAAAAATGTAAACATGTTATGGGATCATGAAGCTTAATCTATTTTTAACTTACCCAAAATGTGCTAGCATCACATTGATTCTCTGCATTCAAATAATCATCTACTGGATCAAAGCCATCAGGATAGCAGTAATGGAAAAAGGCAGAGATAAGTAGAAGGGACTGCTTTGTCTGTGGTTAACCACATATTGTATTTTTGCTGTTCTGTATCCATTTTTGTTGAATCCAATAAAGTTTTCATTTTTAGTGTCCAGGCCTTGAAATTGTTATGTTTGTTCCAAGCAAACCACAAAGCACTGAAATCAATTCCCATAGCTTGAGAGACATGACATTTTTATATATAGACTTTTCGAATGTTTAATGGGCCAAGGTGGTGACTTAAAATCTCATCTTCATTACATCTCCCCCAACACTTGCTTGTAAAATAGACAAAAACCAATGAGGAAATTATAGTAATGAATAACAACACTACATCGAATGGGTTCCAGCTCAACTTCCAGGACTGCTGGTTAAGTTTCCAAATCCCATACAAGTCATTAGAGGTGTCATTGAGTGTCAAGGGTCACAGGTCCTAGAACACATTAGTTGCCTACTTCCTTCCCCTTTCTCGTAACATTCCAATTTAGTCTAGATATTTTTCTCACCCAAGCAATTCAGCCTTTCTTTAAAGAGGTTCAACCTTATTAGTTGAAGTCAATCAGTGACTGGTTTAGTAACATACATGGACACAATTCTCCCCAATGAGAAAACACGACAGAGACTCTGGAAAAGGGATTTTACTCAGTACAAGGCTGCTTTTCTTCCACTTGGATTTGTCAGATCTGGATATGACAACTATGACTGCTGCATCCCTCTTGAAATCATAAAGGCAGCCAGCCAAAGATCAGCACAGAACAGCAGATGAGAAAAATATGAAGACTGTATCTGCAATGATGCTTTCAGTATCTTAATTCACAAGATGTAAGAGAGCCCCAGAGTTGAATGAATGAGAACATAAATATTTTTGATCTTTATGTTTCATAGATTTTGAATTTCTGGTTGGTTGTTGTTGGTACTTTATTGCATAATGCAAAGAAAGGCATCTAATACGGTGTCTGACACATAGTAAGCTTTTAATAAGTCTTGGTTCTCTTCCCTGTTTTCCTCACTGAACACCAGGTTACTCCAGGCCAGGTCATATCATTACTGGACCTTACAAGAGTAATCAGGAATCAAAATTGTGTGTTTGAATAAATGACCTGGGAATTTGGATTGCAGAGATATAAGAAACGAAATCTATATTCTAAGGGAGCTTTCCTTCTTTCTGCCAGGGAAAGAGGGACTCATTTCTAGGAGTTTCTCTTCATTAACTATGAGACTTCAACATCAATATAGAGTGTAAGAAAAAGAGAGGAAACAAAGCAAGTCACACAAAACTTCCAAAGAAGGCAATGAAAAAGAGAAAAGACACACTGCCTCAAGAAGAATGACAATTACAGGAAATTTATTATGTGCAATTACCTGTTCCCTGCTTACAGACACTAGTCTGAGAGCATCTCCATTTATTCCCACTTACTAATGTCAGAACTGTAATTTTTACTTGTCCTCTTCCCTTCCTTCATGAATGACCCCTTTTGCCTGACTGTTGACTTCCCTCTCCCTGTTGTTCCACTAATGGCATTCTATAGAATATCTTGACAGAGATATTTGGCATGACTGGAAGGCTAGTAGACTCACTGTGATTTCCAATCTCTCTTAGCAATTTGCTCCTCAACCTTCCAGTGACATGACCAGCCCAGGTCAGTACTTATTGCCTTGCTCTAAGTGGAGGCACAGTTCTGTTTTTTGGCCTAGTGTCATTATTGGAATTGGATGTCTAATCCAGATGATGGACCACTGTTATTTGTCATAAACAAAGACCCTCTTGTTTGAGAGACTCAATTTTGTTGATGATTTACTGCACTGACTTTGAATACCAAATTTCTAGCTGCGTTCCAAAGTATCAGTATAGTCTGTGAAAAGACATGTCACAATGGTGCCCAAACACAAAGCTACAGTGAACAGAATGTGCCTGTTTCCAAAGCAACAAGGAGTGTTGTTACTTCTTTTAGCCCTTTGTGTATAATTACATGCACAAATAGTTTAACTGCCCCATTCTCCCTTTTGGGAGGTTGATGAATTTAACTGATTAGATTTTAGAATAGTAAAAATGGCTTTGGAAGAAATGTTAAGTAATGACATGGGACTGGCAAAACATTTTGTTAGGCCACTTTTCCTAATATTTTCTGTTGGAGGTGTTTGGTGAATTTAAAATAAGGTCTCAGAAGAAATATCTTGCTGTGCATGGCCTCCCTCCTGTGTTTGACTATCTCTGTCTTCATTTTAAAATTGGATGCAATGTTTATGTCTTACCTGGAGAAAATTTTCTGGGAGATGGTTTCAACCTCTGCACACAACTGAGGAATTTAGAAATATAGGTATCTGTGGCTCTAGCTCAGAACGTTTTCTGAGGAAACCTGAAAGTAATAAGAGATTTTAATATCTGTAGTCAGGCAAACTTAGGTAAAAAATCTGGATCTGATTTTTTAATAATCTACAAAATTCAGATTATTCACTGAATAAACTTGAGCAAGGGTCACAATTTCAAACACCGCTGTCCCTGTTTTCTAGATTACAAATCTAACCAATCTAAAGTTTGCTATTAGAAGTAAATTACTTAATCAGACTCTGGCACTCATGATAACAGACATTCAAAATATGTTACATATAAAAGAACTTTTTTGTCAAAAAAGTTCTGGGAAAGCTTTCCAAGTAATTTATATTTTTCTTGGAAGGAATCAGTGGGGAAAAGGTATATACAGAGGATACCTTTCTAAACTATAAGCTATAAGAAAAAGAATTCTTAAAAAATTGTAAAAGAACACTTATAATTCTCTCCTAATCTATTGAGTACTCATGTATGGAAGAGCCACCTCTCTGGTTAAAATGAATTTGAAAGCAGGAGGACTGAGGTCCTGGGTATCATCTAAGTGTATTGCATGCACAATTGTGTGAGCCTTTTTAGATAATATAGCATGTACATGTTGTTAAATGTTACATGTACAATGAGTACTATTTTTGCATAATTACCTTGGGAACTTTTAATTAAATATATATACATATATTTTGAGATAGAGTCTCGCTCTGTTGCCCAGGCTGGAGTGCAGTGCCACTATCCAGGCTCACTGCAACCTCTGCCTCCCAGGTTCAAGCAATTCTCCTGCCTCAGCCTCCAAATTAGCTGGGATTACAGGCACGTACCATCACGCCTGGCTAATTTTTGTATTTTTAGTAGAGAGGGAGTTTCACCATTTTGGACAGGCTGGTCTTGAACTCCTGACCTCAGGTTATCCACCTGCCTCAGCCTCCCAAAGTGCTGGAATTACAGGTGTGAGCCACCGCACTTGCCACCTTTTATTTAAGTATAATTTTAATACAGTAAAATTTATTATTTTAAGTTTTAACAAAATGCATGCAAGTGTGAAACATCACAACATAAAACAGTTTCAGTAGCCCCCCAATTTCCTTTGAGGTCAACAGTCTCCTTCCTCCACTATTAATCACTATTTTCTGTCTTTATCTTTTGCTTCTTCGCAGAATTTCATTAAAATGGAGTTTACACTATGTAGCCTTTGTATCTGGCTTTTTTCTTGTAGGACAATGAACATGAGATTCATCCATGCTATTTCCTATGACTGGTGTTTTTTTATTTTTATTTCATTTTAATAGTAGAGTAGCATTCCATTGTATGGATATTCTGTCTGTTGAAGGATATTAGGGTTGTTTTCAATTTTGGACAATTGTGAATAAAACCATTATAAATAATTGAATAGAGATTTCTGTGTAAACATTTGCTTTTATTTTACTTTGGTAAGTGCTGAAGAGTGGGAATGCCAGGTTATTCGTAATTGTATGAAAGAGACTGTCATCATTAATTTTATATCAACTTGGCTGGGTCATGGTGCCCAGATACATGGTCAAAACTTGTCCTGAATGTTTCTGTGAGCATGAAGTTAACATTTAAATTAGTGGACTTTAAGTGGATTGTCTTCTACAATGGAATGTGTCTTCTTCCATCCAGTTGAAGGTCTGAGTAAAACAAAAGACTACTCTCCCCAGAGCAAAGGAGAATTCAGCAGATGACCTTCAGACTCGAACTTTAATATTGGCTCTTTCCTGAGATTTTCGCCTGATGGCCTTTGGACTTGAACTACAGCACATTCTCTTTTCTGGTTCTGCAGCCTACCAGCCCACTCTGCAGATTTTGGACTTGCCAGCCTCCATAATTGTGTGAGCCAATGCTTTAAATAATTTTCTCTACACATACACATTCTTTTGGTTATATTTCTCCGAAGAACTCTGACTAATACAGTTGCTGTACCACTGTGTATTACTACACACCTGAAGTGTAGAGAATTCCAGTTGTACCATATCCTTGTCAGCACTTGGTATTATCAATATGTTTTGTTTCTAAAGCAAACTATTACAAAATATGTTTAATGGTATCTCATTGTGGTTATGGCTAGTCTACAATCCTGCATATTGTAGAATTATAATTCATTATAAAGGAATAATATTGAATATAAAGACTTTAAATTTTTATAGCATTGAGTAGTTTACCAAGTATGTTCACTGTATTATAGTATTCATTCTTACAGGTCAATGGCACTAGGTAATTGATTTTTATTTTATTTTATTTTTATTTTATTATTTAGCATTAGGATCTTGCTGTGTCCCCCAGGTTAGAGTACAGCGGCATGATCATGGTTCACTGCAACCTCAAACTACTTGGGCTCAAGCATTCTCCCACGTCAGTCTCCTAAGTAGCTTAGATTACAGTCAGACACCACCACACCCAGATAGATTTATTTTTTATTTTTTTAGATATGAGGTCTTGCTATGTTTCTCAGGCTGGTGAGAATTCATCTTTTTATCCCTAAAACAAAAGAGTGCTTTGTTGTTAGAAGTTGCTCAAGACTTTTTTTGTGGAGTGACCAACACTGTTAGTAAGTACAATTATTAGTCCTATTCTATAGATGACTACACATGAGTTTACAAATTTCATGTCCCTTACCAAAGTTGAGATAACAAGTTATAGAACTAGGAATCAAACTTTATTTTCTTCTCTCCAAAGACTACAGCTTTCACTCTTGGTGCTAAACCACACTCTGTGCTGTAATATTTGTAGAGAAACTCACATCAGCTCCCATGTATTATCTGTCAGATCATTAAAGTCTAGAATGTCTTGCTTTTTCTTTTTAAAATAAATAGTATATAACAAGTTTCTCTCTTTAACATTTAAGACAGATGCAGAATGTAAGAATGATTTCCAGGAGAGTAACCATGATAGCTACATCACCAGATGAAATAAATTTTCAGCTCCATTATAATCTTATGAGGCCACCATCCTATACGTGGCCTATCATTGACCACAACATTGTTATATGGTGCATGACTATATGTATAAAGTTTCATTGTGATATCCTATCTCTATATAAATGTCATTGTAATACTCCAAAAATTGAATGGTGCTAATTTTCCAGTAGCCCCATTCCTATAAACAGTGAGTGACCGTAATGAACTGAATAAGCTCCTCCACATACTACTTAGAAGGAATAACGTGTCAAGTTGTCTCTCCTGCCATGCAAGAGCTGCATATGACTGACTGCCACCTGAACCATGTTGTTATGAGCATTTTGTAAAGGTCTGAAGGTCTGAGCAATGTTTTGTGTTCTCTGAGGGATGTATCAAAACTGAAGCAGACGTGTTCCCCATGGGGTGCTTATCTAAGGAGGCTTTGGACAAAATTGAGGCTATGCAGGTGTGTTTGTGTGTGTGTGGTGTGTGTGTGTGAACTGGGTGGTTGGGGAGACATGGGACAATCTGTGTGTATTTGTACGACTGTGTCAAAGTTGTTCTGATAAAGTACATATACGAGAATTATTTGAGCCTAGAAGGCTGAGGTATCAAGAGCAAAATAGATGTTGTAGAAATACATATTTGAAAAAATACATGAACTTGATAAATCAGTACCAAAGGCAGTTCGACTGGGATCTAATTATTCACCAAGGCAATTTCCAGAGCAGATAGGATTATTCCAAGCATGCTTCCCATAGAAATTTCAACTAAAGAGCTTAGAACGGATACAGAAGTAGACTAGATTCAGTATGAAACATGATGAAGGTTAATAAAACCACTTTCAGAGCAATATGGAGTTATTATGTATCAAGGATTCTAAAAATGTCATAGTCTTAACCTAGTAAATTCTTTTTAAGACATCTACATAAATAAATCACCATTTACAGTGTGAAAACATATATATACACACAGAACCAGAAAGGATTAATTTATGCTAATATACTCATAACACAGACTATGGAGCAAGCATCTATTATTGGATGTTTTAGTTAAATAAATTTTCGTAAATTTAGTGTATAAAATATTATAGTAGCATATATATTTTGTTTATGTTAAAATGTCATAAAGCCATTCCAAATATAATTTATTTATTAGATTTAAAGTTTAGAATAAAACACTATATAATGCATGTATTAATAATCAGCTGTGTTAGAATTATGCATAATATTATATGTATTAAAAGAAAACACTGATCTCAACTTTGGTTTGCTAAGAGTGATTTATCTTTTTTTATCTTTTTTGACTTTTAAATAGTAATATGGAATTTACATCTATGTTTGTTATAGTGAAGAAAACTTAAAGTGCAATCTATAAAACAAAAATAAAAGAATAGTGACTCTGGTGAAAAAATGTAAAAATGTTTATTAAATTCTGTTGAATCGCATGTAAACAAATCTAATTATTAACTGCCAAGAAAGAATCAGAACAGCTTTAGGTGATTGATAGCCCTTACTGTCTTCTAGAATGAAGAGAGAGGGAAGATGAAGCATTTAAACAGTATGGTGATTCCTCAAGGATCTAGAACCAGAAGTACCATATGACCCAGCCATCCCATTACTGGGTATATACCCAAAGGATTATAAATCATGCTGCTATAAAGACACATGCACACATATGTTCATTGCAGCACTATTCACAATAGCAAAGACTTGGAATCAACCCAAAAGTCCATCAGTGACAGACTGGATTAAGAAAATGTGGCACATATACACCATGGAATACTATGCAGCCATAAAAAAGGATGAGTTTGTGTCCTTTGTAGGGACATAGGTGCAGCTGGAAACCATCATTCTCAGCAAACTACCGCAAGAACAGAAAACCAAACACCACATGTTCTCACTCACAGGTGGGAACTGAACAATGAGATCACTTGGACTTGGGAAGGGGAACATCACACACCCGGGCCTATGATGGGGAGCGCGGAGGGGGAGGGATTGCATTGAGAGTTTTACCTGATGTAAATGACGAGTTGATGGGTGCTGACGAGCTGATGGGTGCAGCACACCAACACGGCACAAGTATACATGTGTAAAAAACCTGCACGTTGTGCACATGTACCCTAGAACTTAAAGTATAATAATAATTAAAAAAAAGAAAATGCACAAGAAAGAAATGTGAGGAGAGGAGAAAGGCTTGAACATTGTTAAAAAATCCTACCAGAGAGAATTTAATGACCTAATAGCAGCATTCCTTCCACCGTCTATGATCAAGAAATGAGGGATTATAAGAAAAAGTAATCCTCCTAATTTACCTTTGACAAATTTCATGCTTAAGTGAGATTTGGGTTATCATTATTTTGATTTTGTTTGGGGAGGGAGGGGATTCCACAGGAAGCAAGGGTAGGATTGAGGTTCAAACTCTGGGCTAAAAAAGACTTCCTGAGTTCTAGCCTATTCCTCATCTTTTACTCATGCTAAAAATCACAAGGATTAGTCTACTACTGATGGGCATTTTGGTTGGTTTCAAGTCTTTGCTATTGTGAACAGTGCCACAATAAACCTACCTGTGCACGTGTCTTTATAGTAGAATGATTTATAGTCCTTTGGGTATATACTCAATAATGGGATTGCTGGGTCAAAGGGTATTTCCAGTTCTAGATCTTGAGGAATCGCCACACTCTCTTCCACAAAGGTTCAACTGATTTACATTCCCACTAATAGCGTAAAACTTTTCCTATTTCTCCACAGCCTCACTAGCATGTGTTGTTTCCTGATTTTTTAATAATTGCCGTTCTAACTGGCATGAGATGGTATCTCATTGTGGTTTTGATTTGCATTTCTCCAATGACTAGTGATGATGAACTTTTTTTCATATGTTTCTTGACCACATAAATGTCTTCTTTTGACATGTGTCTGTTCATATCCATTGCCCACTTTTTGATGTTTTTTTGTTGTTGTTGTTTGGTTTTCTTTTTCTTGTAAATTTGTTTAAGTTCCTTGTAGATTCCGGATATTAGCCCTTTATCAGACACTCAGATTGCAAAAATGTCCTCCCATTCTGTAGGTTGCCTTTTCACTCTGATGATAGTTTCTTTTGCTGTGCAGAAGCTCTTTGCTTTAATTAGATTCCATTTGTCAATTTTGGCTTTTGTTGCAACTGCTTTTGGTGTTTTAGTAATGAAGTCTTTGCCCATGCCAATGTCCTGAATGGTGCTGCCTAGGTTTTCTTCTAGGGTTTTTATGGTTTTAGGTTTTACATTTAAGTCTTTAATCCATCTTGAGTTAAATTTTGTATAAAGCATAAGGAAGGGGTCAAGTTTCTGTTTTGTGCATATGGCTAGCCAGTTTTCCCAGCACCATTTAATAAATAAAGAATCCTTCCCCTATTGCTTGTTTTTGTCAGGTTTGATGAAGTTCAGATGGTGGTAGATGTGTGGTGTTATTTCTGAGGTCTCTGTTCTGTTCCATTGGTTTATGTATTTGTTTTGGTACTAATGCCATGCTGTTTCGGTTACTGTTGCCTTGTAGTATAGCTTGAAGTCAGGTAGCATGTGGCACATATATACCATGGAATACTATGCAGCCACAAAAAAGATTGAGTTCATGTCCTTTGCAGGGGTATGGATGAAGCTGGACGCCATCATTCTCAGCAAACTAACAGAATAACAGAAAACCAAACACTGCATGTTCTCACTTATAAGTGGGAATTGAAAAATGGGAACACGTGGACATGGGGAGGGGAACATCAGACACAAGAGCCTGTTGTGGGGTTGGAGGCAAAGGGAGGGAGAGCATTAGGACAAATATCTAATGTATGTGGGGCTTACAACCTAGATGACGGGTTGATAGGTGCGGCAAACCACCATGGCACATGTATACCTATATAACAAACTTGCACGTTCTGCACATATATTCCAGAAATTAAAGTAAAATTTAAAAAAAATTGAAAAATTAAAAAAAAGAAAGAAGTAAATCTGAAAATTCTACATACTATACAATTGCAATTACATGACATTCTGGAAAAGGCAAAATTATGGAAACGTGAGAAAGACCAGTGTCATGAAGGATCTGCTGCAGAGAGAAAGGGATAGATGAACAGGCGATTTTTGGGGCAGTGAAACTATTTTATAATGGTGGATACATGTCATTACACATTTGTCAAAAGCTCTAGTATATACAACACAAAGAGTGACCTTACGATAAAGGACAGATTTTAGTTAATAATAATGTATCAACATTGGCTCATCAATTGCAACAAACATGGCACACTAAGCGAGGATGCCAACAGGAAAAACTGTAGGTGAGGCAGAGGGGAGTGAGGGATATACGGAACCGTACTTCTGTAAATCCAAAACTGCTTTAAAAAATAAAGTCTTATAGTTAAAAAAGAACGCACTAATAAAGAACAGTGTGAATGAAAAAAAAAAAAATGACAGGGATCAGAGAAATGTCTGCTCTGACTCATTCTTAGTGTTATTTTGCAAAATAAATTATGAAAGTGAGTTTCAGAAATGTAGTGGGTTCCTACTGCAGGGTTTTTCCAGACATCCAAATGTATACAGCCCATCACTGGGTTGTGATGACTGGACTTACTCTTAGGAAAGAGTTAAAAGAAACCTTTGTCCGGAAGTGGGCCTTCAAGTACCACAGAAAGATTTTAAATGGGGTTTGAAGTTGCCCAATTACGGCCTTTCAAATGAATCAAAGACAAAGTCTCGTAATCTTCTTAGGACATGGTCTGAGTCTCTTTGGTGGGAAGGAGATGAGAACAAAGAACAACCGCTTCTCTATATGGATTATTAAATAAGAAATAGCATTGGACATCACAGACATTGGAGTAAACAAGCTCTGTTCATCCCTTGTCTTGATTTCCTTTTTGGTTTTGTTTTTGTTTTTTTTTTTCAAATGAATCCAGAAAATGCACAAAAGGCTTTTACTTCAAGGGAGTTGAAAGAATGCCCTTTGCCTTTTTGTTGCATTTGGCCTTTGTTCAGTGGACAATCAAAGAAGCAGAGATTTTTTTTTTCTTCCTGAGCATTAAATTTCATTTCTCTGAAATAACTACTAAAAATTTAAATCTCTGAAAAATAGGTCTAAATAAACTTAAGTTTTGTTTTTGTGAATGTAATTATAAACCCTAAGTATCTGCATAGATTCCAAGTATAATGGCTTAAAAACACGAACAAACTCTCCCCCACCAGAAAGGGCAGTTTGTTTTGCGTATTTTCTGGGTGAAAACTGCTTTATATTACAAGAAGTTGACAACTACCATACGGAGAGGGAGTTTCTATCTATTCTTTAAGCCATATCTTACATAAAACTTGCTCTTTTAAAAGGAGTAACAATTTCAGCAGGAGTGACCTTTCCCTGTCCCAAACCTCCCTATGGCTTTGTTTGCCTCCTAAGACATTTTATTTGACCCTATGATTTAATACCCATTTCTGAGGAAAAGGAACTAAATAATCAGCATTACATCACCATATATATTATCAAGTATTGTCCTACAAATATACATATTCTGACTCTCTCGCTGTCTTTTTTTTTTTTTTTTTTTTTTTTTTGGAGTTGGCGGGGAGGTCAAGCTACTATTTTAACTCAGACAGTCTAACTCTGCAACTTGCTTTGTTTTGTTTTGTTGTAGTTCGAAGTTTTAGCTTTTCCCCCAAATTTTTACTGTGGCCAAATACACATAACATGAAATTTACAATCACAGCCATGTTTAAGCGTCCCATTCACGGTATTAAATACATTCATGATGCCGTGCGGCCATCACCACCATCCATCTCCGGAACTCTTTTCATCTTGTAAAAGTGAAACTCTGTACCTATCAAACAAAAGGCCCCCATTCACTTTTTCTTTAGTCCCTGGCAACCACCATTCTGCTTTCTAGCTCTATGATTTTGACTGCTCTAAGTAACTCAGACAAGTGGAATTACGTAGTTTCTGTCTTTTTGTGACTGGCTTATTTCACGTGGCATAATGTCCTCAAGATTCATCCATGTTGTAGCATGTGGCAGATTTTCTTTCCTTTTTAAGACTGTAAAATGTTATAGCTGCTATAAAAAAGTATGTCTGTTCTTTAAAAAAGTAAAAATAAAACTACCATATGATCCAGCAATTCCACTCTGAGTGTATACCCAAAATAATTGAAAGCAGGGTCTTAAATAGATATTTGTATACCCATGCCTATTATTCATAATACCTAAAAAATGGAAGCAACTCAAGTGTCTATGGACAGATGAATGGATAAGTAAAATGTGGTATTTATATACAATGAAACATACGTTGTCTCACAATTTTGATAACAACTCTTGGGAAGTCTTAGCATCCCCATTTTACCAATAATGAAATCTCAGGGTTACAAAGTTTAACTCTTATAAAATCACGTAACTAGTAGGTGTCCGAGTTGGGACTTGGACTAGTTGTATCTTTATCTGTAACAATAACCATCATTTTGCTCTTTTAATCTAAGGGTGGCAACTATGTCTTCTATTCACAGATCCTATCATCTATATGTCAGTTCTGCCAGGATCTTTGCTATGGAAATACAAGCAGTGCAAAAAGATGAGATTTCCATACACTAAGTGCCACTAAATACTAACAGAACATGAGAAGGCTTATACATATCTGTGTTTAAGTAAAGAACATGTAAATGTTGGAAAGCTGAACCACCCAATTTAATTGAGCTAAAAATATAAATATTTTCTTACCCAAGAGCTTATTAAATCACTTGGAAAAAAGGCTGTTGTCATTTGCTTGTTTGTTTTTGAGTAATTCTTGTCTTGTGCTCTACTTAAAAAAAAAAAAAAAAAAACATGGCATATCACAATGAGCGTGGGATTTGGACAATATTTGATTTAGGCTGAAATAAATTAGTCACTTACCCTATGTGTATTTTTGTATAAGTTATTGTTTTGCTTTAATAATATTCACCTTACCTTCACATGAGAATGACAATAATTGCTTTACAGGGTTGTAATGAGTATTAAAGGAGATAATGAATAAAAAGCAATCGATGCTGAGTACATGAAAGTTTCACAGTTTATACATTATAGGAAGCCTTTGTACTAATTTTTAAGTACAATATAAAATTCCAGTTTTATGCTATTTTCAAGTAATATGTCTCCTCTTGTATTTTGAATAATCATGTTTTATGTGTTCCTGATGCCTGCTACAGTAAATATCACATGGGGTTATTAAATTACTACTAAATAAATTTAATATCACTAGACTTCAATATTGTCTTGAAAGGGGAAACTTTTGAGATAATGCCTCTATTGCCGCCAAAATAACTATCTCCGTCCTAGTTATGTTTCCCCCATTGACTTTGACAAATCCATGCTGGGGTCATTAACTAACTGCTTAGAGTATATGTATCTTACTTTCTCAAATTTACGTTGGATCAGATTCTCCAGAAGCAGACCCTGAGATGAGAGTCATTTACTAAGACAGTGCTCCAAAAAGAAATAGATAAAATAGCAGGGAAGTCAGGAGAGATAAAAAGAAGTCAAGTAAGGATGCAATTTTAGGCACAGGCTCAGCCTCAGCCTAATACCTCAGTTAGCTCTGAAGTATAGATTACACATTAAAATTCGCCTAAACTCTCTGAGAGAAAGCTGGGCTTTTATAGTCTTGAACCAACCTCCTACTGGATTTTAACTGTTTCTGATTCGAGGAAGGCGGATTATAAACAGTGAGACAATTCTAATTTCTGTGCATGCATTCAGAAACAGCTTCAGTAGCCAATGACAGTCAGATAAGAAATTTGTAGGCACAAAATAGAAGATAGACAGATTGCCAACAGGCACACAGATCAGGTAAGAAGGAACAGAGGAAGCATGAACAGAGCACTGATAATGTTCACTACTGACTTCAAAACAGACCTCAGTTTGTTCCAGTGTCTGTTTCATGACTACCTATGGAAATTTCATGATGAGAGTCTTTGACAAAGTTTAACACTAACGTGTTTTCCTTTTTTCCCCCTGTTAAAACTCATCTTCTCAGGGAACAGAAGATTAAACCCTAAGAAGAGGGAAAAACTTTGGTGTGGAAATACATGGAGCTTTTGAAAATTTGCAGAACCATTCATCTGTCTAGACATACAGGTTTATACTAAGACCAAACCTGCTCAGTTCCAGACTTCCTGGGCTGGTTCACATGGCAATGATACTCATAACAAAATTCACATGGGTTTTCACGGTTCTCAAAGTCTTTTTCCCTTTATTATCCTAATTGAGCCTATCATAGTCTTGAGAGTCTGCCAGGTCAGGTATTAGTGGTTACATCTGGCAGCCAGGGAAACCCAAGTTCAGAGAGGTGATGTGATTTATTCAAGGTTGCAAAATAGTGAAGTGGAAGAACTAAGTGGCATATTTATCATATTGTCTTCAAATCTAGTTTTCTTTCCTTTTATATGTTAGCAAGCACGAATGTCAGCTCAAAACATGATGTGTCCACAAACACAACTTCATAGTTTCTATAGCATTTTCAGTTTTAGCTCTGATGCCAGTCCCCATAGACCAGTGAAATGGATCTAATAAGACATAACCGACTCCAGTTTCTGTACAGTCTGCCATGTCCCCATCATTTCCTCTCTCAAAATATTTAGCAGAGTTTGGTGCACTGATGCGTAATTATTTCTATTCTTGTTGGTCAGTAAGCTCTGTGATGGCCAAATCTTGATTGGATGTGTTTTGTTGACTTTTGAAACCCTACTTCCTATCTCCATGCCAGGCACAAGACAGATGCTCACTAGGAAATTGCTGTTGAATGAAGCAGTAGATCAAGGCCATAGCAGAAGATCAATAAACATTAGCTCTCCTTCATCCCCTTATTTCCAAGCCCCAAGTCTGTTCCAGTTTCTGTCTCATTTTTATCTACGGATATTTTACCACCTCAGGTAATGAATCCTCCGCCTAAATGTTCCTTCCTGAAGTCATTTACCACTGTTTCATGAGGGACTAATATTCCTTGTCCTGCCCACTCTCTTCATGACTCAATCTGAGGGCATGTTTTTCTTTTTCAATTTCAACATTTATATTAGATACAGGGAGTACATGAATTCATTACATGGAAATAGTGTGATGCTAATGATTGGATTATGGGTCCCATCACCCTGGTAGTACCTGATAGGTTGTTTTCTTAACCCACCACTCTCCCAAGCAGTTTTCTTAAAAAAGCTCTCTTTCATTCATTTGTCATCCCATTAACAGACGGTAGGGTCAGGGGTTAGAAAGTAAAACAGCAACCAATGATGGGGTTATATATATACTTAGGAATGTCTAACTATCAGTGACACACAGAATAGGATTTTTCTTATATCCATTTCATGTATGATAATAATTTACCTATTATACAGCAGAGAGAATGGCACCATACTGACCTAAACATAAGCTCTCTCCTTGAGGAAAATATATTCTAGAAAAAAATAAACAAAAATAATTTTAAGAAAATCTGTCAAGTGATATTATATGATATGTCCTGTGACTATGAACACTAATAGGATGGGCAAGTAGTTTACTGTGACTATAGCCAAAGATGATTTCATTTCCCCTTCTAATCTAAGCCCCAGCTCCAAAATTTAGTAACTACTAAGCAGTAAGTAAGGTATGGATGATATCTCTGTAAGAGGAAACTGCATGAACAAGGATACTGGGGAGCCTTTAAAAACTGGTGATGAGGAAGTTGAGTTTAAAAAGATGAGTGGGCCGGGCACGGTGGCTCACACCTATAATCCCAGCACTTATGGGGGTGCTGAGGCGGGTGGATCACCTGAGGTCAGGAGTTCGAGACCAGACTGGCCAATATGATGAGACCCATCTCTACGAAAAATCCAAAAATTAGTCAGTTGTGGTGGCATGCTCCTGTAGTCTCAGCTACTTGGGAGGCTGAGACAGGAGAATTGCTTGAACCCAGGAGGCAGATGTTGCGGTAAGCCGAGATTGCACCACGGCACTCCAGCCTGGGTGACAGAGTGAAGCTAGACTCTGTCTCAAAGGAAAAAAAAAAAATGAGGGGACATTAGCCAGCTAGGTAAATGAAGAAAGGGCCAAGGAAAGGGGAAGCATAGGATGTAAGGGTGTGAATGGGAACCACGTGGAGTTCATTATTACTGAAATTTAAATTAGAAGGACAAGCTGTGACGGAGTTAAGGCTAGAGGGGAACTTAGGTGCTGGGCCTGACAGAGTTTGCATTCCACACTAAAGAGATGGAAGAACTTTATCTTGGGTGACAGGGAGTGGAGTTGTTATTCATAGCCTGATGTTTCCAAAATCTTGGTGAAAAATCCATGGAGTCATTTTGGCCATGAAAAGACTAATGTTCCAAACCTCTCTCTCTCTCTTTCTCTCTCTGTCACACACACACACACACACACACACACACACACATACACAAATACATAATCTCTTCCAAGTACATAAAGGATTTTCTAGTCTTATTGAAGTTCAAACAATTTCAACAGAC
The DNA here is from genome assembly GCF_008728515.1 of Papio anubis. Lineage (NCBI taxonomy): Eukaryota > Metazoa > Chordata > Mammalia > Primates > Cercopithecidae > Papio > Papio anubis. The sequence continues at coordinate 28,255,497 of NC_044993.1, read as the reverse complement.
ACCTAGTTCTTAAGAGAAAATAAGAAAGAGTAGGTATGCACAAAAGACTTGAGATGATGCAAAATCAAAAGTGTAAATATAATTGTTGTGGGTATTCACAGTAATATGAAGAAGGAAAGGGAGTGTGTAAGTGGAGAGGTATGCTAGGAAGGTATGGTTGAGGTTCAGGTAAAGTTGGTCTGTGGCTGGAGCACAGGTAAACTGGCCCAGTAGGTGGGACCATGTTTACTGTCACAAGTAATTTTGTAATTTTCTTGAAGAAGTAGGAGAGGAGAGGTATTCGGAAGTTTAAATAGAAGAATGATAAAAGCACAAGTTTGCATTATAGAACGACTACTTATTTCAAGCAATATGGAGAATGGGTGCCCTGTTAATTGACTGGAGGCAGAGTCCACTAAGTGTGCCCTCAAAACAGTCCACACTAGAGATAATTAGTTTTGAATTAAAATAAGCATGAGGGGGGACAGCATTTCTCACATACATGGAAGAAAAATTAGGCCGAGCATGGTGGCTCACCCCTGTAATCCCAGTGCTTTGGGAGGTTGAGGCGAAAAAATCTCTTGAGTTCAGCAGTTTGAGAAGAGCCTGGGAAACACAGCAAAACTCCATCTCTACTAAAAATAAAAATTTTAAAAAATTAGTCCCAGCTACTCTGGAAGCTGAAGCGAGAGGATCACTTGAGCCAAGGGGTTCAAGGCTGCAGTGAGCTATGATCACAACACTGTAGTCAGGCTGGGCAACAGAGAGACCCTGTGGCTCAGGGAGAAAAGAAAAAAAAAGGGAAGGGAAAGGAAGAGAAGGGGATGGGAGGGGAAGGGAGGGGAGGAAAAAAGGGAAGGGAGGGAAGGGAAAAGAAAAGAAAAAAATTAGTGAAATTCAGAAATTAATTGACTGTGAGGCTATTTAAAGAATATCACAATAAGGTTCAATTTGGTAGCTGGAATGCCTGTGTGGGACTCCTTATCAAAATAAATAGCACATGGCAGACCCCTTTAAGTTACGTTTTTAGGATATTTTAGGGTATATAGTATAGCTTAGTGCTATTACGTTTCTGTCAGACTAAGGGCCCAGTGGATACAATCTGCCTTAATCCAGTCACCCTTTCCCTCTCTTGATATCTCTCCCATGGAGAGATATCATGAAGACATGCTCAGTGGGAAACCCTGTGTCACTTTCTTCTTATTAAATGAGAAAATACTGATTGCAGAACTCTGGAAAGTGAGTAAGGGGGATGTGCTTTGTACTTGAGGTAGAAGGTGAATTACCATTGCCTTAGTTTGGGTGACTATAACAGAATACTATAGACTGACTGGCTTAAACAACAAACATTTATTTCTCACAGTCTGGAGGCTGGAAGTCTGAGATCAGGATGCCAACATGGTCAGGTTCTTGAAGAGGGTCTTCCTCCTAGTTAATAGCTAGCTGTCTTTTCACTGTATTCACACATCACAGAGAGAGAGAGAGAGAAAGAGAGAGAAAGTAGGCTTTCTCATGTCTTCTTTTATAAGGCCACTAATCTCATTATCAGGGTTTTACCTCATGTCCCAATTGTCTCTGAAAGGACCCTTCTCCAAATACCATCACATCGGGGATTAGAATTTCAATGTGTAAGTTTGTGGGGAGCACAGACATTCAGTCCATAGCAACCATTTCCCCAAATTTAAAGTTAAACCTAATCATGTCTCTAGAACTTGAGACCACTGCATAGCCAGTGTACAGGCTAGAGGAAGAGAAAAGGGAGTTATAGGTTAAAGTTAAGACATAAGAAAGTAAGAAATGATAAGAAATAAGTTAAATATTTGATGGCTGTGCCTAATCTGAGAGACAGTCCATGGTAAGAGATAGCACTAGGCAAAGCCAGACTGGATGAACTTCAAACGAAACAAACAAGCAAAAAATTAATTAAGTAATTAATTAATTAATTAAAACAAAAGCAACAAAAATATTATGACAAATAGTGAACTTACAAAAAGCAGAAAGAATATGATAGTGAATCTTGGGGTACTTATGACCCAGTTTTAATAATTACCCAAATAAGGCCACTAGTATTTCAATGTGCCAAGTCCTACACAATTATGTTGTTGAATATCCACGACAGCAAATCAGTGTACCTATAAGCGCTCCAGTATGCATATCTAACAAATACCTCTCACCCACAGTGACATTTCAGTCTCTTGGAATTCTGATCCAAAAAGATAAGCTAGATCCTTCTCTCTGGACAAGGGTGGGATGTGGCCATAACCTTTTCCTTCTTTCCTCTACATCCATACAGAACATCCAATAGCACATCACACCTAGAACTTGTGACTTCAGCTTCACCTCAAATCATCTGAAATCAGCATCCAAGTCTCAGAATCACATTGTAATGTTGCAAAGAAAAGGAACACAGGGATTTATATGACCATTTTTTTTTTCAGAATACTTTATAGGCGTTTGCAAAACAATGTTTTTCAGAAGTGAAGGATTAACCACAGTATGTTATCTTAAAATTCAAAACAAAACAAAATGCATTTTCAGTTCTCAAGTCTGTTAGATTTTCCTCTGCCTGATGTCACAAGTAGGGTCTTGCCTTTCTCACACCTAGAGAATTAAAGTGGAGGAGGAGGAGAAGCTAGTGAGTAAACCGGCAGTGAAGAAATGAAATCCAGAGTGGTTGAATATCAGGTTTTTAGCTCCTGTTTCAATGATGCTGCAGCAGATTTGGGTGGAGGCCACCCCCAAGTCATCCTGGACAATGTAATTCTTCTGTAAACCTATGACAGATCAATCTATGAACAACTGAAGCAGTTCTGAGAAGTAATAGGCATGATATTGGCAATTATTATAATCATTATCATAAGAATAATCTTAAAATTCTCCACAGATTTGTAGTACATTATGGTGTTTTTTTCACATTTTAAATAAATCATTCATGATGAATTTAATAATGACAAAGTGAATAGCTGCTCCCTTGTCACAAAGTGGGAATTTTCAACATTTTAAATTGGGGCTGTTTGTACTCTAGTGACATATACGGTGTATCTTTTCAGGACTTTTATAACAATGTGAGACAAACCCATTCTCGTTGATATTAGCAGGAGTAGATTAATCTCCCTGAGAAGAACCACCACTACTGAGAACTTCTTACATGAGCCATTTCATTCAACCCTCACTCATCCCCATGAGAAGGATATTAATATCTAATTTTACAGGCAAAACCTTGGCCAGGTTAGACAATATCACCTAGAGATCCCGGCTTCACATCTGAATTGAAGTTACTCTCTTGCTTCACATTTGAAGTTCTCTTTGAATATCAATGTCTTCTGCATAGTATTCTTTCTGGGGGAATAATCTTCTTCCTTCTTCTCCTAGCTAAATCCTAATCATACTTCAGTTATTGACTTCTATACTACTTTGGGGAATACTTTCTAACGTCCCCTCTCTGAAGCTTTTAGATGCACACTTTTAATGCTTTCATATCTTTATTAATTTTGTTTTCATATTAAAAATAAAACTCCAATAATCCTCTTCTACTGAACCGAAATATTAGTTTAATCAACAATGTACATTTTCTGTGGAAAAAGGCATAGATGAACAGACAATAGACTATGACATCTTGACATTTTCCTGCTGCTACTTATAGTGCTTTTTTATTCAAATAAGTTGCATTTGTTCCAAAATTTATTATTACATTTGTACTTTTATTGCAAATATTTATTGTATTTTATTGTTTCTGCAATATTTGATCAGAGAACAGAGAGAGTTTATGCATTTTTGAAAACAAAATGGAATATTTTATAAAGAAGCAATGAAGAATATTGCAAAAAACTGTTCCTACTTTGGGTGAGCATGAAGCAATATAAAAGAGTGGAGATAAATTCCAGATGGATGATGTACTTATTTTACAAGTGTAAGTTTTCATCCTGCTTTGATGAAGCTGAAATCAAAAATTGAATTATGTGTGATGCATTATGTGTGAGAATCATGTAATAAAGGCAAGTTTGAATTTTAATCAATAGGCACATATTCCAAGAAAATGTATTTTCCTTATATCAAAAGACTGATGAGTGGATATTTGTATATTAAAATTAAAATCGTTCTTTAATTTTTGAATACTCATTTTGATCCCCAGCCTACCATGTTTTTAGTTTTGCTAATCATATCAGTCAGGGTTCCTGCAGGAAATGAATAGAACACAAGGACGATGTGTAATTAATGAGAATTTAATGAAAGGCTATTTGCAAAGGTATGAGCCAATTTAAGGAAACCAACAATGGATACATACAACTTGTGGCAGCAGCGGGATGCTTTCGTCATCCTTAGACCTAAAGGGAAAAGGAAATAAAGTTGCTAGAGCTAGACAAGATCTGGAACCTTGTAAAGAGAAGCTGCTTAAAATAGGAACTGTAGCACCAGGTAAAGGAATGCAATACTTGCCAGAAACGGAGCCATGCAGCGAGAGAGATGAGAAAGAAATACCCTGATTTCTCTTTCCTCTGGCTCTCCAGGCTCTGACTGGTGGCTCCCATTGATCCAAACTCAACTGGTGTCCAAAGGAGTCTGGATAATGCAACCCACAGATACCAGCCTTCCGGGGTCCTCAGTAAGGCAGAAAGGATGAAAATGGATATGGGTGATGGAATAACTAACCCGCTGAACAAGTACCAGTTTCTATAGTGACAGGCAAGTCGTTTTCCACTCAGTTCATTTATTATGTACCTCCCTTTTTAGATTGTAAAATGAGCTCTGGAAAATGAATATCTCCAGTTTCTTATGAGCTAGAGTCAACAATAACTACATACTTCCCATAGTGTGGACATTACTCAAAGTTTGTTGCTTTACGAATGATTTGGAAGGAATGAAAGCTCAAGTTTAAGGTTGAATTGACTTTTTCTTTATGTTTATTTTTGTGCAAGATCAGCATATAAATTGGTGACAAGCAGTGGTTTAAGAGATTGAATTTTGTCCATCTACTTAGTTTCTGCAAACCCTGAAAGAGCGATTTGCTAGAACTGATTTTGATTATCATCAGCATGTGTTGTATTAGAACTGTTACCCTGATGGGAGAAGCATTATGGTGAAGGCCCTCAGCTGTATGGTCCCTTCAGTAGAAAAGTTAACTTAATTAGTTCTCAAGACAACACTACATCTTCTGTTGTTCATCTTTTTTTCCCTTTCATCTTCTACAACCCTATGCTAATTTATTTCACCATGCTCGCAAAATAGCTCCAAAAAGTCAATTATATACTCTCACCATGCGGTTGATTTATAGTGTTTTCCTAGAAGAAAACAACTCATGTAAAACTCTGAGAATTAGCCATCCCGATGTTATTTTTCTCAATATATTTTATCTTCTCTCCTTTGTAATAGCACTGTGTCCATTCACTTATATATGTCTCTAAGCATTAAGGCCTCAAAAAGTATTTTTATGCCTTAGATTAGGTAGAAAGTTAACACATTTGGAAAATTTGTTGAAAAAAAATTGAATGGGTTGGGAGACAGATTTTAGTAGACAGAAACTGTTAGATCTAAAAGATATCTTACATATATTTTGTCCAAATCCACTATTTTTAAGTCAAGTGTCTGAGCCTCTGAAAGGGGAATTACACTGCCTATAATATTACAGAACCCCATATGGAAAATTCACTTCCTCTGACAAGTTGCACTGGCAGGATTTCAAAGTTGTCCCTTTCTAGCTGGGTTCTTTCATTTTCAAATCCAACTCTCCGAACAGCAACCAAGGTACAAGCATGGGCTTCCTTTGACAACATGCTATTTTACTGCAATGTGGAAATTTGAAGCGAGTTTCTCCCAGTCTCAGGTTACTGTAAGCATCTCTATAACATCTTTTTCTTAGTGATCTAAGAGACCAAAATAGATTCCCTTTTACCAATTAAGAGCGACCCTAAGGTTAAGGAAATAAAAGCTACCTACAGGTTGAGGATTCAGGAACTGACTGGCATGACAAATTTTTAAATTCCTGCCACTGTAAGAAAAACCACACCCTTGCTAAACTCCCTAACAATAGGAGTTAGCAGGCTGATTTACAACCCAGTCCACTACAACTCTGATTGGACAGGGGCCCAGCCCTTACAAACTTCTCCTCTCCTCTCCCCTCCCTTTTCCTCATCTCCCCTTTCTTCCTCTCCTCTGCTCTTCCTTTTCTGGGCCAGAGACTCACTTTATTGCTCCGGCTGCAGTGCAGTGTGGCATGATCATAACTTACTACAGCCTTGTCCTCCTGAGCTCAAGTCATCTTTCTTCTGTGAACCACCCCACCTGTCCCCCTTATAAACAATCTTTTCTGATAAGCTATTACAGACTAGATTTTAAGCCAATTGCAGTCAGCAGCTGCACTGAAAATGTCTTCATGTCCTATATTTCATTATTGACTTAATGAGCCAAATGCCACCTCATTTTAATGCTAAATCCCCATCACAAAGTGAATATGGGATATATGATACATACGTTTACCCAATGACCATGCACTTGGCTCCCCTCATAAATATGCATAGCTTTCTCTGCAAACCTGCTGAATATGAATAACACCAGCCAGCCCCTTGAGGCATAAAACCCAACTTGTCTCTTCCCCTCTTAGAAGAGAGAGAATCTTCAGTCCACACTGGAGACTTTCTCTTCGTGGCTTCCAAATTGGTATTTCCCATAATGCTCCCCTCCCTACTATTTAACCACCAAGATTGTCTTTTTGATGACACTTCTTTATCTCCGTGTTTTTATACATTTTAAAAAATCTCCTCAACAGTCAGCAAAGTAGTAATACAAGGGGCCAAACGTACAGCATTCTGTGTAAAAAAAAAAAAAGATAAAAATAAAACATATATTCCATGTCATATATCTGTGCCTAAGACTTCTTTCACTATACTTCTTTGCTGTTTTTGTTTTGTTCTGCTTTGTTTTGTTCTGTTTTTTAGCATCTTCCTATGAGTCAAATGAAGTTTCATGTTATATGTTTAAGGAAAATATTGAAAACAAATGTAAAATAATTTTATTTCTATCACTTACTTTGTGCATTATTAAATGAGGAAATTGCTAAAAGAATTAATACAGGAAAACCCAAACCTCAGTCATGTGGAACACAAATGCCTTTTCCGCAAAATTAAATGCATCAAAATAGTCATGACTTCTTTACAATTCTAAGGATTAGATCAGGGACTTCTGACTCTCCTTTGTTCTTCCACATTGTGTTGATAACTATAGAAACACGTGTTTACAAATTGTTCTTTTGTATTTTCTACGTATCTAAACCCCCCAGTTGGGAGTTTGAACAACAGAATTACAGGAAACCAACTCTGGCAGCTAAGCATGCAAACATAATGTCTACAATATGGGGAATGACAGTAGGGGCGGAAAGTCAAAAACTCTGGAACTGGGTGCAAAGAGGCAGTGCTTGCAACGGGTGTGGTGGGGAGGCGAGGGAGGCCTGGAGAGGAGAGGTGGGGGGTTCAGAAAGTGGTTAGAGACTAAACTGCCCTCTCTGAAGCTTTAAAAGTATTAAGACTCTTCCCACCTATGGCCTTAGTTTCTGGGTCATGTTTTCTCTGAAATGTCCATGATTTTCTTAATTTGCAACTATTTAAGAAATCAAATAAACCATCTTTAAAATTAGTATCAAAACAACACACACACACACACATGCACACACATGTGAACAGGTAGCTCTTCAGAGGAGTAACGGCAAAGACGTTTCAACTCAGGTGGTGATGCAGAATCATCGTTAAGTGGTAGTGGGCACAGCTATTTTGAGAAAGACTCTAAAATTACTCACAGAAATTATGGGCATGACACACACACACACACATATACTCGCATACAGGCATTCTACAACAGTGTTAGTGTTAGCTATCTAACACTTGCCTGGCATGGACTATGTTATGCTACATATGTTGTCTTATATGCATGTATGTTTAAGTATTTTCCTTTATGATGTATGTCTGGCATGATCTGAAACACTTTACAAATATAAATCTGTTTAATTCTCCAAACAACTTGTAAGGTAGGTATTATTTCAATTTTAGAGGTAAAGAGACTGAGACATCCATCCAAGGCTACATATTTAGGAAGTAGCAGAACAAGGTTTTGAATCTGGAGACTATGACTCCAGACCTTACGGTGCTGATCACTCCATGAGACTGCCTCTCACAAACCAGGATTTCAAGAAATATTTATTGAGTACATGCCTTGAGTCACGCTCTACTTTTGGCACCAGAAGAACAATGATGAATCAATCACAGATCCAGTTCTCCTGATACTTAATTCTAGCTGCAAAGACAGGGATAGATAAATGAACCGATACATGACAGGATTTCAGATAAAATATCAGACAGATCAAAAGAAGAAATACAACAGAATAATGACAAAGAGACCTTTGAGGAGGTGGTGTATGAACTGAAATGTGAATGGAGATAAGGAGCCGTCCTTGTGAGGTAGAGCGCTCCAGAAAGAGGACGCAGTCAGTTCAAAGCTTTGAGGCATCAATAAGCTTGCCTATTCCAGGAACAAAGAGAAGGACTGTGTGGCTGGAGAGCCTCAGTGAAGAGGAGCAGGAGTAAGAGTGAAAAAACTGCTCTGAGAATAATTTCTGCACAATCTAGTGGGTCACGTTAAGGAGTTGAATAATGTTTTCCATGAACAGAGCAAGGGAGACCCCATATGAAATCTGATTTATTATCCTCATCTTTTGTCTGAATGTACACTCTTGGTTTCAGTAGGTTCTTTCCAGCAATTGAGCTTCTCTTTAAGACTTTTGGAGTACTTATTAACATAGTTATTTATTTTCGTGTGGCTTAATCTGTTGTCTGAATTAAGATTCTGATGTCTTACGTGGGAAAACACTCTTCCCCTCTAAACAGTAATGCTCAGATCAACTTCCAGATCCAACACAAGACTCTGAAGTCCCTGTTCCTACCTCCAGGTGATTAATTAAAATGAGGGCAACATCAATAATGGAAGAATTACCTATTTAGAAAGTACATAATGGAGTGTCCCACTCTTGCAGCTTTATTACGTGGTCTTATTCTTCAAGAAAGAAAGAAAGAAGGAAAGGAAAAGAATGGAAAGGAAAGGAAAGGAAAGGAAAGGAAAGGAAAGGAAAGGAAAGGAAAGGAAAGGAAAGGAAAGGAAAAAAAAGAAAAGAAAAAAGAAAAGAAATATCTGCCTGTACAGTTTGTAGATACTTCCAATTTATTTAGATTGGATCAAATTGTTCAGAACAAATTATGGAGTTCATAATATTAAAAATAACTTATAGTTGAATAAATTCACAATTTTAAGTTTCAGTTATATGATTATTCAAAATCTAAGAAGCTCATTTTAAACTACCTGCGTTCTATGGTTTGGCTAATTGTTGTCAGAATGTAAAGAATTTCCTGTAGTCATTCTTTATCTCTTAAAATTATATTCCAGGTCTTCAGAGAAATAAATATGGTGTATGTTTAATAAAAGTGAAGATTGAAATATTTTTATAAAACAGGGAGGAAAAGACTCCAATATGAAACATCATTTACACATAAGGATGATCAATTCTTAATAACAAAACTCTCAAGAGTCAGTAACTTAGTTTGTAAAAAGCAATGGTCTTGACGTCAAGAAGTTGAGTTCTAGACTCTGGTTCATAAATCATACATCCTATAATCATTTCATAATCAGAAAAATTAAAAATTTGAACAAAAGTGTGTTTACTTACAGTTTAATGACATTGATGTAACACACTTCAAAAAATATCCCAATAAATGATGTTTCATTTTTTCAAACCTAATTGTTTTCCATTATATTGTAAATAGCAGAGATCATGTCTGTCAAAATTAAGCCCTCTGGGTCAACATATCATAGCTATTCAATAAAGGTGCTGGTGAATTTTTGTTAAATTAATGAAGGAGTAAGTAAATGCGGGATATAGAAATGAAGAAAGCGAGAAGGAATAAGATTTAGTGTTCTGTTGCACAATTTGGCAACTATAGTTAATAATAATTTATTGTTTATTTCAAAATAACTAGAAGAGTGGAATTGGAAATCCTAATCAAAAATGTAAATGCTTGAGATGATTCATATCCTAATTACCCTGATTTGATCATTTCACATTGTATGCTTATATAAAAATACCACACATAGCCCATAAATAGATACAGCTATAATGGACACATAATAATTTTAAATGAAAAATGTTAAAAACAAATAAATAAATGAAGAAAGGAAGAAATAAAAATACAAACTTAATTTTATATTTGGGAGACATTTAATTGGTCAGTAACTTCATGGGATTGGGATTTGTTTTACAAAACATGAACTATTGGTTTATGTATCTTCTACAGAATTTCTAAATGCTACATTTAAGATACCTTATCTAAAGTTTAATGAGCTAATGAAGTATTTCAGGTGAAAACATTGTGTAAGTTAAGAAATATATATAAATGAGTAGCCAGTAGCAAATGACCACTGCGTCAACCAGCTTTGCCTTTTCCCTCCAGATATGCCTCCTACCCTTCTTATTATTTTCTTAATTCCAGAAGTAGCACCTGTGAGTATACCAATGGCTTTCTCTATCCTTGTGCTTCTGAGTGTGGTAGGACATGGGACCCCCATTTGGAGAGCGGAATAGGGAGTTGATTAAGGTCAGAATGCATATTTCTTATTTTTACACAGTCCATTAAAAATAAACTTTTTCGAAACTACTATATTTTGAGATTTTCTTTTCCTTTGGACCTTGACTTATAAAATGCCTATACCCTCAAAACCTCTAGCCCCACTTCCTGCTCCAAAAATAGACGCTCCAGAAAATTACTATAAAAGAAGCCTAGCAAACTAAAAATACTATATGAAGATTGGTATATTTCAGTGTTTAGGATTCAAGTTCTGAAGTTCAAAAACCTTGTCTGAATTTTTTCCTCGTGAATTGTCAGGAGAAAACTGAGGCTTAGACAAGCTAAAATCCATTATCTAACTTGTGTTGACATGAACTGGATGTGATCTAGATGCAAAAGATTTGGTTAAGGACTTCTGCTTCTTGATGATGTTGTTGGGCATGCATATGATAAAATGTGTGTTTAATTTTTAAATTTAATTCTTAAAAAAGCCACTATAAGGGTAAAGTAATAATAATACTAATAAGCACTTTTTTCTATGAAGCCTTGTTTTCATTAGTTTCCTTGTCATCAAGGAAATGTTAGTACATTCCAAAGCGGTGTTCAAAGAAACTTTAATGAAAAGTCAATTTATAAGATGTGATAGTAAAGCATCTTGGGATGCAACCACCAGCAAAAATGTAGACAAGAAACAAGGGAGACAGAAGGCAAGGAAACCCAGTGTGTGTAGTCTGCAGACATCATCCTCCCAGGGCACAGGGCAGGAAGTAGAATAATGACAGTAGATTTAGAGACTCTACGGAGAATTCGTAAAGTAGAATATGTCTGTGATTTTGGACTCAAAAATTACAAAATAGTGATTGTTTGGAAACTGTGTTGTAGATACAGACTCCTAAGAGATTTCCTAGAAGCTTGTTAATTTCTAATTCTACTACTAAGGACTTAAGATAGCTGACAAACAACTCTTAGTGATGTGTTCTCTAGTTTAGGCCCAATGGACCATCACCACCTGAAGTCTGCTGATGAACAAATTGGTCTTTGAATTCATTTTTGGCAAAACAGTTGGAGTGAAGTAGAAGGTCATTTACCACCACCATACCCCAACTTGTCCCCATAATTCGAGGAAGTTTTTATAGAAATGTCCCAACTGATGAGTAGTATCTTAGCCTCAACTTGTATAGAGGCAATGAGGTTTTCTATCATACTATCATAGTGCTCTAATTTGGCTTCAGTTGGATTCAATGAGAGTCTTTAAAAAATTCCAATATCCTGCTTGCATATTAGATAAATTAAATCAAAACCTCTTCAGAAAATGTGTCAGTGTTTATTAACTTCTCTAGGTGATTCTCATGTACATTAGAAGTCGGGAGCCATTGATGTAATGCAGGATATCTCAACCTCAGCATTATTGATATTTGTGCCATATAATTCTTTGCTGTGGGGGGCTGTCCTGTGCCTTGGATGATGTTTAGCAGCATTCCTAGCCTTACCTACTAAATGACAATAGTACTCTCTACCCCATAATATCAACCAAAAATGTCTTCAGACATTGTCAAATGTCCCCTGTGGCAAAGTTATTAATTCCCAGTTGAGAACCAATGGTGTAATGAACATAAGTAAAGAAACTCAGCTGTGTCTGAATCCAATTCCTTCCACCGTGGGATAAAGCCTTCTCCCACTGATTAATTATCTGAACAATCTGAGGTCTTAGTTTGTTCATCTGTATTTTGAGAATATGGTTTATAAAGTATGCAAAGCACCTGCTATGCCACAGTTAGTGTAAGATATCAGTTGTTATACTGCTTAACATTTTCAATGATTAACGAAAAACTCAGTGGATATTTTGAGTACTGGATGATATTTTGAAATGTACACATTTTTAACCTTGGCAAAAAAAGAAACAAAACACTGTTCTGAAAATAGGCTGGAATTTTAAGATACAGAGAATCTGAAGTCACAGTCAGAGTGAATCCAGGGTAAACTGCAAGCCTACGCAGCTTAAGACATCACTGCTATTACTGGAGAGTGATTCCCAGGCTAGCTTTATCTATCAATTATCAGGAATATTGTGAGAGCAAAGCATGCCTTTGCCAGCCAGTGATTTTACACTTGTTGGTCAAATGATATATAAACCATAATAGTACAAAATATACTTGCCACTCTTCCAGAGTAAAACCTTTTTTTTTTTGAGACGGAGTCTCGCTCTGTCACCCAGGCTGGAGTGCAGTGGCCGGATCTCAGCTCACTGCAAGCTCCGCCTCCCGGGTTTACGCCATTCTCCTGCCTCAGCCTCCCGAGTAGCTGGGACTACAGGCGCCCGCCACCTCGCCCGGCTAAGTTTTTTTGTATTTTTAGTAGAGACGGGGTTTCACCGTGTTAGCCAGGATGGTCTCGATCTCCTGACCTCGTGATCCGCCCGTCTCGGCCTCCCAAAGTGCTGGGATTACAGGCTTGAGCCACCGCGCCGGGCCCAGAGTAAAACCTTTTACAGGGCAAACTAGAAGCACTAATTTTCCCAAGGTCCTTTGATAAATGGCTTGTGAGTGATTGTAACTTTGACCTGATTTTTGTCACCTGCATAACTGCAGTGGTTATCTTATTAAGTAAAATGGAATAAGCAAAAACAGAGGACCGATTTGTTTAGAAAAGAAATCTATTTTAGCATTTTGTTCTTATTTCAATCATGCATACTATGATGTGGCTCATGACTGTTAATTAAGGGAATTCTTTTCATTTCAGATCAGGAAATGAGAATGAATTTAATAAAAATAAATTATTAAACAGCTATTTTTTCCCCCTGAAGTTGGCCAAGGACATTCCGGTCTTATGAGGATATGATTGGTCTAGCATGGAATTGTGTTGCCATATACAAATTTCATTCCACACTTTAAAAGAACTACTCTTTTAACATTTCTTCAATGCCTACCGAGTGATAGGAATCGCTTCAGATACAGTGGATTCAATAATGATGTTGTGGGATGAAGGGTGAAAAACAAATGTTTCTGTCCTTGTGAGACTCAATATTTCGAAGAAGGCATAAATTAATTAACCACACAAATAAATGTAGAATTCAAGCTGCATTATTTTTTAAATAACATTTTTATTGAAATATGTTTCACCTACTATAGAATTATAGTGTAAATTATATACCTTTAAAGTATGTAATTGAATGGCTTTTACTGAACTCAAAGAGTTGTATATAACTACTGTCTAATTTTATAACATTTTCATGACTCCATTAAAAAAAAAAACATACACCTTAGCTGTCATTGTTCATCATCCTTCCCTTTCCCGCTACAGCCTCTGGCAAAAATTAATATTCTTTCCATGTCTTACAGATTTTCTTTTTCTGGGCATTTCAGTTAAATGAATTCAGACAATATGTAGTCTTTTTGTCTTTCTTCTTCCACTTAATAGGATATTTTCAAAGTGCATCCATGTTGTACCAAGTATCAATAATTCATTCCATTTCTTGACTGGAAAATATTCTGTTGTATGAATATGCTATACTGTATTGATTCATTCATCTGTTTATAGATATTTGGGTTGTTTCCACTTTTTGGCTACAATGAACAGTGCTGCTATTAACATTGATGTAGACGTATGTTTTAAATTATTTTGAGTGTATTCCTATGAGTTCAATTGCTTAGTCATAAGAAACTCATGTTTCTCATTTTTAGTTTTCCGAAATGAATGTGTCATTGCTAAGTCCCACCAGCAGCGTACAAAGACTCCACTTCTCCACATCCCCACCAACCTTTGTCATCTCAGTGTGTGTCTTGGGGTTTTGAGTTGTTTTCTCTAAAGAATAACAATGTTGAGCATTGTTATGTGCTTATTGGATATTTAAATCTTTTGGGGGGAAATATCTATTGAAATTATTTGCCCATTTTAATTGGATTATTTATCATTTTGTCATTGAGTTGAAGAAGTTTTGTTAAATATTTTTGATACAAGTCCTTTGTCAGATATATGACTTGCAAAGTGTTTTTTTTGTTTTTGTTTTTTTTTTTTTCTTATTTGTTTGGTTGTCTTTTCTTTTTCTTGAGGGTATCCTTTGGGGCATAATATTTTTAATATAGATGGAATCCAATATATCTATGTTTTTTTTTTTGTTGCTTGTGTTTTAGTGTCATATATAAGAAAACATCGTCTAATCCAAATTTAAAATTAGGGGTATTGTTTTTCTTCTAAATGCTGCCTTAGCTGTATTTCATAAATTTGTGTAGATAGTGTTCTGTGTTCATTTATCTCAAAATGTTTTCTAATTTATCTTATTTCTCCTTTATTCATTGATTACTTAGGAGGGCATTGTTTAATTTCTATGTATTTGTGAATTTCCCCAATTTTTTTCTCATATTGCAGTTTCATTTGTCCTAGTAAAAGAAAATTTTTGTATTAATTCAACCGTTTTTAATTTATTTATTTTGTATCTTATAGTGTATCTTAGATAATATTCTTTCTTTACTTGAGAAGAATGCATATTCCGCTGTTGAGTGTGGTGTTGTGTGAGTTATCTGTTAAGACTAAATGTTTTATAGTGTTGTTTAAGTCTTTTATATCTTTGTTAACTTCTTACTATTTGTGGTATATGTTATTGAAAGTAGAGTAGGCTGGGCGCGGTGGCTCACGCCTGTAATCCCAGCACTTTGGGAGGCCGAGGTGGGCGGAACCCAAGGTCAGGAGATCGAGACCATCCTGGCTAACACGGTGAAACCTAAAAATGCAAAACATCAGCCGGGCGTGGTGGTGGGCACCTGTAGTCCCAGCTACTCGGAGGCTGAGGCAGGAGAATGGCATGAACCTGGGAGGTGGAGCTTGCAGTGAGCTGAGATCGCGCCACTGCACTACAGCCTGGGCGACTGAGCGAGACTCCGTCTCAAAAAAAAAAAAAAAAAAAAAAGAGTCTTGGTATCTTTGTGTGAATGTCTTTGAGTTATCTCACTTGAGGTCTGTGGAGCTCTTGGATATGTACATTAATGTTTTTCATTAAATGCATCAAGTTTTCAGAAATTATTTCTTTAAATATATTTTCTGTTGCTTTCTCCTTTTCCTCACTTTTTAGGATTTCCACTATTTATATATTGTTGTCCTTGAGGCTATTCTAATGGTTTGATGCTCTGCTCATTTGTTTTTCTTTTTTTTTTTTCTGTTCTTTGTATTACATAATATCTACCAACCTATCTCCAAGTTCATAATCCTTTTCTCTGCTAGTTCATAACTACTATTGAGCCACTGTAGTGAATTTTTCATTTCAGTCATTGTACTTTATGAAACTAGAATTTCCGTTTTTTTCTTTTTGGTTTGTAATTTATCTCTCTTTATTCATGTTATCTATTTGGCGAGACAGTGTTCTTAAGCTTTAATTCTTAGACATAGTTGTCTTTAGTTATTTTAAAAACATATTTATAATAACTTATTAAAGTCTGTCTAGTAAGTACAACGTGGGCTTCCTCAGGAACAGTGTATATTGGCTGACTTTGTGTTGGGGAGGCACACTATACTATTTTATTTCGTGTTTTATGTCTTTTGTTAAATATTGGACATTGTCATTAACATGATGCAGTAAATCTAAGAATTAGTTTCCCCTCCCCAGTCTCCAGGGTTTATTATTGTTACTGTCAATGCAATTTTCATCTGAGGTATGATTGGAGAAACAGGGCAGCACTCCAAAACACGGGGCCAAAATTCACTGTATGTGAACCATTTGTGTAGTTCTCTGCTATGCCTTGGGAACATACATAGGACTAATTTATCTAAGAATATAATGATCTAGTGAGTGGATGGGTTTAAGAATGACTGTTATTCCATCTGTTGTGGTATGTGTCACCTTGAGAGACAATGTGCCACCATGGCATTTCAGATGCAGCCATCTCTATTTCTGTCTGTAGAAGTGTAGGTCCTGAGAGTTAAGAAAGCCTCTACAATGGCATTGTTCCCTAAGGAAAAACTGGATTTTCTGCTTGCACAAGAAACAAGGTATAATTATGATATTCAAGATAGAAGAAAACCATATATGTGGAGCCATAGAGGTAGAAGTGGCCAAGGGGTTACATGGAAAGAACTGAGTTTAGAAAAGGTAGAAATGGCAATTTGGGTTATTGCCTTGATATACTTTATGTAAAACTAAAATTCAGTGGAATCCTTGTTTTTATCAATGGTGAAATTGGAGTAGCAAATGACCAGTGTGTGTCTATACCTTGTGTAAAACAGATACTTTTTGAAAATTAACTGTATTAAAGAAACTTTACATCGCCAATACAAAATTGCCACATAAATTGGAAAAGATGGCAACTAACTCGACCTGCAGATTTTCATTTTTCTTTTTCATTGTTTTCTGATGATATAAAAAGAAAGGGCAGAGTGGCATAGCAATTGAGAATGTAACTGGCAAGTATAAGCAAGACAGAAAAGAGACAGGAGAAATAGGAAGCTTTCAGTCTCAGGATATAACAATGTAAATGAAATGATATTACGGAGATACCGAGATATTTTTAGAAAACTGAGTGGGGGTTTCTGGCCTCTAATTTGCAGGTTAAAGCTGTATACATATGTTTAGTAAATATCTAGGGGACAGAAACAACCAAAAACTGAAAAATTATTAAAAGTTGTTGTATTACATATGAAAATTATTGTATTTATAATTGGCTTATTTTGTGCTGACAAGATTATTTATTATAAGATAGGTTTTCAGTAAAGAAAGTTCAATGGGCTCAGTAAGAAAGTTAAACATAAGAAAAGCAATTATTTTTTCTTTGCATTAATTGTCTATACTTCCCAGCTGTGCATGGAGTTGGGGAAGAAGCAGTCCCACAGAAACACTGTTTTAGGTCTGAAGAATGTGTGTGCGTGTGTGTGTGACCTCAGGAAATAGTTGCCTTTCTTACAGATGTTGTTTCCCATAATCCCCTTCTCTTAAGTACTGGAATCTGTTATCTCAGACAAGTATATACACCAGAGCAAAAGACTCTAAGTTCTCTGCAGACTTAGACTGGACAGCAAGTCACTCTGACAACACAGGAAGAGAGAGCTGTACAGAAATCCTGAAAATAAGGTGAGAAGGAAGAATTGCCATTTTATAAAAAATAAATAAGATGGAGAAAGGACAATGATAGATGAACTTTCACACCATGTTCAATCTGTACGATCAATGGAATTACAGTTGTTACTGCAAGGTAGAAAATGTGTTTTTGTTAATGTTAAAATCAGTATAGGTTAGAGTCCAGTTGTTCAAGAATCTTAAGTCCAATAATTCTAGGTAAGAACTTGATTCTGGAAGTAAATGGAGTCCCTGATAATTTTTTTAAGAGGAAGGATAATAACAGGAAAAAAAGCAAAAAAACATGGCCAGGCACAGTAGTTCGTTCCTGTAATCCGAGCAGTTTGGGTGACTGAAGTGGGAGGATTGCTTGAGCCCAGGAGTTTGAGACCAGCCTGAGCAACACAGTGAGTCCCCATCTCTATAAATGAATGAATGAATGAATAAATAAATGAATAAATAAATAAGCTGCCTGTGGTGGTGTGCACCTGTGGTCCAGCTACTCGAGAGGCTAAGGTGAGAAGATTGCTTGAGCCCAGAGGTTGCAGTTAGCTGTCATTGCACCACAGCACTCCAGCCTGGGTGACAGAATAAGATGCTGTCTCAAAAACAAAACAAAATGAAACAAACAAACAAAAAGCAACCTGTTCAACTTCTTTTCCTATAAAAGAAAAGTAGCTGAAGGGTCAAGAAAACAAAAATAAACAATCAACAGAAACAAAAATCTGTATCTAATATTTTAAACTAAGCATTCTCAGTGATCTTAAAGCTTCCTTTTGTTTATATTTTATTAGTTAAAAAGTGGGAGAAAAAATGAAAGAAAGGAAGGGAAAGGGGAGAAAGACAAGGAGGAAGGGAGGAAGGAAGGAAAGAAAAGGAAAGGAAAGGAGAAGTCATTGAATTCTATCAGAATACAGAGAATTCACAAAAGAAAAAAATAAGTTATTAGGAAAAAAGCAATTTCATTTTTATCCATTTATGTCAGCAGCATTGTTTCTTAGAGGTGTTGCAGGATAACAGTAATAGGATGACTTCAGAGTCAGAAATACCTGTTGGAATTTTATTCCTAAGTTTTCTTATTTATATATTATAAATTAGTTAAAATCTGAATTTAGGAAAATTGCTGTGCTTTCATTATCCACCCCACCACCCATACACACATACACATCACACACCAATTTGACTTTTAAAAGCCTTATGTAGTGATTTAGTGAATAAATAGATTCAGAGAGATTTTTAAAAAACTAGCATAGTGTCAAAATAAGATTAACATTCAGTGGATACAACAGAGTATTGTTGTTTATTGTCTATCTCTCTCACAATACTGTAAGTCCATAGATGGCAGACAATATGGCACTTTTGTTTAGGGATCTTATGCAAGTGTCTAGAACAATGCGTACCATAGAGTAAGATGGCAATAAATATTTGTTAAACTAGTGAATGAATGGATATGTCAAGAGAATATATATATTTACATCTCATATCTTTTTGCTCTGTTACTCTCTTTAAAAATCAATGTTAACAATTTTACAAGGTTAAAATATGTAATATTTTGATTCAATGTTTCGAAAGTCTGTATTTTATGCTTTACTACAAGAAGAGAAGGAAGCATGGTTAAGGAAAATGCTCTCCAACTACACCTTAAGGCTATTTGATTTAAAGTCTATTTGAGTCTTGATTTTCAATTGCTCTCTGACCTTTTAATTGGCCTCTCTTTTATTAAAGACCTAGATAGTCATGTGTTCTTGTTATTGCGGTAAGCTTGTTGCTTTTCTGCAGCTGGGGAGGAGATTCAGCAAAACAGTGGATTTTCTAATAAATTCAAAATCATTTTTTTTCTGGAATGAGCCAATATTTTTTTATTGGGTCATGTATCTAACAGACATGGTAGCATATGATACCCAAACGAAATCTTCTCACAAATCACCACTTACTGATTCATGCAGGGATAGCCGATTAGGATAACCTAAGTGAAAGATTGAAGGTGGAGGGAGAGGTCGAGGGCCTGTCTATGTTGCAGCACATTTTCAAGAGCCCACCTGGAAGGGAGATTAAATTAGGCTCCCTTTGGAGGAAATTAGGATTCTTTAAGACTCTAAACGTAGCTGGATATTAGAGTGGAGGTCTAATCTTAAACCCAATTTAGAGAACATTAGCCTGCCTCTCTCGAGCCCACGTCTCCAAACGTGAAGCAAGGAATTTTCTGCGAATGAAGGCAAAGACTTCAAGCAGAGGTCACTTCAAATCTGCAGGCAGAGGACAGAGATTTTCTGTCTTTTTCTGTCTCCATCAGGCAACTTTTGCTGGTGATATTGTTCCCAGGCTTGCTTGACAGCCATCTGCATGGGACACTCCCCTGCCTAGGAAGTACAAGAGGGAATGGAAATCTCATTACTGAATGATCCTGTGCTTTCTCAAGATTTGGAAACCATCAAGGTATTTTCCTTTCTTTATAATGCTGATGTGCTCTTAATTTGAGGCAGTGGATAAGAGAAAGAGAAATTCATGTAGAGAATTGTTCCTGACCACACTGATTGCTCAGATATTTTGCCTTCTATTTTCTTTGTGATTAACTGGATGAGGGAAGGATCACGTAGCTTAATAGCATCCAAGGCAAATATTTGCCAGACACAAAAATGGGAATGATAATCCCTGCCCTGATGACGACAATGGTTGTCACAGGATTTGATAATTTAATAAGAGAAGTTCAGATAATTAGGATGTAAAGTGCAAACATCAAAAGGGACAAAACATTCCCATCTATTTGCATCATGAATCACAGCATCCTGAAAGCCTTTGGAGCAAAAGCCTTCACTTTCAGGAACCAGAGGGGTTTGTAGGAGAGAGAGAGAGAGAGAGAAGGGATGGAGGGAGGGAGAGAGAAAGGGAGGGATGAAAAGACAGGAAGTATTTAGGGAGCAAGGCTGCATGTAAACCCATGAAAGCATTTTGCAAGTCCTAAATTAGTAATAATTTCTATAACACATTAATTTTTCTTTAACCGGCCTTGGGCACCTAGAATAATTTTAGTATCTTACTCCCCTGCATGTCAGTGAGATGCTTGTAAATTCATTTTGCCTTATTATGGATAATATGCATGCCAGGAGGGAATTTACTTTTTAACTGCGGTTGGTCTTCCATTCAAACTTGTAATGCCGCTCTGATTTTATGGGCCATGAAATACAGTTTCCACAGCCACCTCCTGCCTCTCTCAGCCTCACTTACACTACTGGTCCATTTTTGTCCTGTTGGACATCAAAGAATACAGTTTTAAACCAAGATTTTGCCTTCTCTTGCATGTTTAAGGAAAAATAATATTTCTTAAGCCTTTATTCATTGACATTGCTTCCATATTCTCCATATACACAACTACCATTTGTAGAGTATTTGCAATGTGCCAGGCAGCCCACTGAAAATTTCCAAAATTATTTCTTTAAATTGGTGCAGTTTGGGGCAGTAGTCATCATAAGCCTTAACTTACAAAGGAGGAAGAAACAAAGGGTGAAAGGGTTTAAACAAGAGTTTGAAAGTGGCAGATAATGGCTTCTAATAATGGTCTAGCTACTTCTTCTTAACACCTTTCCATGCTGTCTCCTCTTACAATAAGCCTCTTTCATGTACAGTTACAGGCTCTAATTTCTCATTTTATATATTTTTTAAATTTCATAATTCATGGTTACTGGAACTTGAAATCTCATATTTTCGTAAAAGAATTACTGAGGTAAATTTGTCCATAAATTCGTCTTTAGCTATATAAGAATAATCGATACCAAAATTTTTCCCTGTAGCTGAAAATCCACATAACTATTCATTAATTCTCATTATAATTAATGTAAAAATGCAGTGTTACTATTAATGGATGTAATTACATACTGTAGATAACTGTAAACTCTATCATTATACTAATGAGATGGAAAACAGTCTCAAAGCAACTAGGAACTTGATAGCAGCTGAAACATCAGGTAACAGCATTTCAGCAGTTATTGGGGACTGGCATAATGCTTGTAATATATTTGAGAACCAGTTCTGTGCCAAATAAAGGTGATATTTTTAAAAGATTAAATACAGTATTGAAACAGAGACGTAAGGGAGTACACCATGCAGAGTTTTACCTCAAAATACTCAGGGGGAAAAAAAAAAAAAAGAATCATTATGGGGCAAGATAAGGTTAAGTGCTCCAGGGTAGGTTGCCAATAGATCCTTCCTTAAATAAGCTAACATCAGAGTTTTTCTTTTAAATGATTTCAAACCCTAAGTAACTACAACAGTGTCTGCCTCCTGCTGTGGTATATAAACGCTTTTGTTTAGGGACAGCTCTGGTGGCCATACCTCTCCAAACTCCTCTCCTCTTTGATTCTTTGCCTTTTTGGCACGATCCTCCTTCAGATCTGGAACAGCTCACACATTCACTGGGGTCTCTGCACAAACACCCCGTCTTCCAAGAGGATACTGGTCTCCCTTGACTACTCTATCTAAACTTCCCTCCCTCCCCTCATCACTCTCATTACATTCAACCTCACTTTTTGTTTTCTTTGTTGTTGTTGTTGTTTTTAGAGAGAGGGTCTTGCTCTTTCTGTCACCCAGGTTGGAGGGAAGTGGCACAGTCATAGCTCACGGTGGCCTTGACCTCCTGGGCTCAAGTGATCCTCCTCTCCCAGGAGATTATAGGTGCCTGCCACCAAGCTCGGCCCTTTTTGTTTTCTTGAAGTCATTTCATTTTACTTTGTTTTTCATTTGTTTGTTCATTCATTTATTTTCTGTAACCTGTGCTTGACTAAAAGCCCCATGATAACAGAGACCATGTTGGTCTTCTCACCTAAACATGCCCAGCCTTTGGCACAGTGGCTGGATCATAACAAAATTAACAAATACTTTCATTTTTTTTTTCTTTTTGAATGAATGGATGAATTAATGATCCATTAGTTATTCCCTCTTATTGAGAAAATGATGCCAAGTCAAAGGCCAATTCCTCTCCATCTTCTCTGGACTACAGCCTCTCTCCACCTCTTCTATGTTGCTCCGGGATTTTGATCCTACAGTTTGGCCATCCCTCTCAATTCCCAGTCATCAAACTCTCTTTATTTACTGGTCTATCCTAAATAACATAGGGCATGATCCCATTTCTCTAATATTTATATATACAAATATAAACATTAAAAATATTATCTTATAGTCCCATATATTTTTATAAACTGTTATCTGAAGAAATTTGCTTCTGAAGGTAAGCTAAAATATGTGTATAACTACTGTCTCTATTTCCTAAGATCCCATTTTATTCTTTCATCCACTTATTTGGTTTAATCTACTTGATTCAATCCAGTCTACTGCTCTGACTATGGATTGCAAGGGTCACTGGAGGCAAATTCAATAGATACTTTGCATCTGCACCTCTCTAGATTACTCAGGTTTTTTTGGCAAGTAGACCATTTTTTTTTTTTTTTTTTTTTTTTTTTTTTTTTTTTTTTTTTTTTTTTGCACTGAGTCTTGCTCTACCACCCAGGTGGGAGTGCAGTGGCGCGGTTGCTTCACTGCAACCTCCTCCTCCTGGGTTCACGCCATTCTCCTGCCTCAGCCTCCTGAGTAGCTGGGACTGCAGGCACCCGCCGCCACTCCCGTCTAATTTTTTTTTGTATTTTTAGTAGAGAGGAGTTTCACCGTGTTAGCCAGGATGGTCTGGATCTCCCGACCATCAGCCCGCCTCAGCCTCCCAAAGTGCTAGGATTACAGGCGTGAGCCACTGCGCCTGACCGAGTAGACCACTCTTCAAATATTTCCTCTCCTGGCCTCCAGATCAGGCCCTTCCCTGGGGCTTCCTTCCACATCTCTGAACTCTTTCCTAGTTTTTTTGCAATCGTCTCTTCTACTATAATTCTTTCTCAGTACAGTACCTGGACTGTACTGGACCTTCTTTCCTTCTCTCTCTCTCTCTCTCTTTCACAGTAACCAATTTAGTTTTATTAAAGGTCTTCACATAATATACTAAACGTTTTTCAACTGTTATTATAATGACCACTTTTAATGGCTATATGTAAGATAATTGTTTGGGTGAGCTAAGCTAAAGCAAGTTTGAGAGATGGCACGTATTCTTGCTTTCATTTGTGATTACTTTATTCTAAGGACAAATTTTTAAGAGGTAATAGTACTTAAAGCTATTACTGAATTCCTTCTGTGTTGTAGACTCTATACTAAATGCATTACAGAGACTTAAAACAGTTAGAATCAAAGTGTGTATAATTATCCTGTATTTTGCTCAGTTAAATAAGTAGCATCTGGAGTTTGAACTCAAGACTGCCTGATTCCAAAGGATGATTTTTATACTATGCCCCATTGCTAACATTTTGAATGGCAGCAATAAGGAAATTTGAGGAACAATATGGGACATGCATTCCAGATGACATACAATCAGACAGATTCTAGAAAATTATCTTACAAATAATTGTTTCCTGATTTAGGCACAAAAAATATTTTTTGAAAATAATGATTTTCAAGTAGTAAAATAAATTAAGAGAAGACGAAAGTAAAAGAAATAAAAATGAACTTTTGTATAATTGTCATTTTCAGATTAAAAATGGTTCTCATGACTTTTATATGACTCTAAAAGTAATAAATGCATCATCTATGTGAATGAAAATCCAATAGGGCACAGAGAAGTTAATATTGTTTATAATAATGGTAGGCTTAATCTACATATGATATTTTATAATATGCTTTTTAAAATTAATGCATGATATAAAGCTTTTCATATCAATAACTATATGACCACATAATCTTCTCATTATACAAACATACTGTCTCTTTTGCTATTTGCACCATTTTTTTCTTTTTGCTATTGTAAACAATGCTGTGATTAGCATCCTTTAAACATGTCCTTGTGAGCCTATCCATTAATTTACTTAGGATAAATTTTTAGCAGTAAAATTACAAGTTCAAACAATATGTTCTTAATTAAAACGGTACATTTCTTACTTAAAGTGAAGAATAAAACACCTAAAGCAATGGCAACAAAAGCCAACATTGACAAATGGGATCTAATTAAACTAAAGAGCTTCTGCACAGCAAAATAGACTATCATCAGAGTGAACAGGCAACCTACAGAATGGGAGAAAATTTTTGCAAACTATCTATCTGACAAGGGGCTAGTATCTAGAATCTACAAGAACTTAACCAAATTTTCAATAAAAAAAGAACAATCCCATCAAAAAGTGGGCAAAGGATATGAACAGACACGTCTTAAAAGAAGACATTTATGTGGTCAACAAACATAAGTAAAAAGCTCATCATCAATGGTCATCAGAGAAATGCAAATCAAAACTACAATGAGATATCATCTCACGCCAGTTAGAATAATGACCATTAAAAAGTCAGGAAACAACAGATGCTGGATAGGATATGGAGAAAAAGGAAGGCTTTTACACTGTTGGTAGGTGTGTAAATTAGTTCAGCCATTGTGGAAGACAGTGTGGCGATTCCTTAAGGATCTAGAACAACCAGAAATACCATTTAACCCAACAATCTCATTACTGGATATATACCCCAAGGATTATAACTCCTTCTACTACAAAGACACATGCACACGTATGTTTATTGCAGCACTGTTCACAATAGCAAAGACTTGGAACCAACCCAAATGCCCATCGGTGATAGACTGGATAAAGAAAATGTGGCACATAGATACTGTAGAATACTATGAAGCCATAAAAAAGGATGAGTTCATGTCCTCTGCAGGGACATGGATGAAGTTGGAAACCATCATTCTCAGCAAACTATCACAAGAACAGAAAACCAAACACCAGATGTTCTCACTCATAAGTGGGAGTTGAATAATGAGAACACATGGACGCAGGGAGGGGAACATCACACACCAGGCTTGTTGCGGGGTGGAGTGCTAGGGGAGGGATAGCATTAGGAGAAATACCTAATGTAGATGACGGGTTGATGGGTGCAACAAACCACCATGGCACGTGTATACCTGTGTAACAATCCTGCACATTCTGCACATATATCCCAGAACTTTAAGTCGTTTAAAAAAAAAAAAAAAAAGAAATACAAATGTCCAGGAAATATGAAAATATATTGGACTTCTCTGTCTTCTTTTTATCTTTTATTTTAAGTTCAGTGGTACATGTGTGGGTTTGCTACATAAGTAAACATGTGTCTTGGGGGTTTGCTGTACAGGTTATTTCATCATCCAGGTATGAAGCTTAGTACCCAATAGTTACCTTAATTTCTATGTGAATTCACTCATTAAAAAATAACAGCTAGAATTCTATTTCCAGGAGAAAATGTTTTTGTTTCTGGACTTGTCTCTTCATTCGCTTTTTCCATATCAGCACTTACAGTCATCTTGCCATGAAGATATGACCACCCAAGTGAATAACAATGAAAATTGATATTTGCCACAATGTTCTACAAGATCCCATATGATTTTTCCACTATCTCTTTCTCCAACTCTATCTCATGTTAAATTTCCTTTCTCCCACTGCAACCTGACAACAATTTAATTTTTTCCAAATTAGTCAAGCTCTTTTCCAGCATGAGGATCATCTGCCCTGTGATCCGATGTTAACTCTCTTTATTTCTCTCCTGACCTGCCTAATTTTTCTTTTGTCCTTTAAATGTTAGCTTAAATTCCTTTTCTTTTTAATTTGAGGACCTCCTGCCTAACTCAATGAAATTAGGCTCCTTTAATATTTCCTTTCATAGAACATCAAAATGTTTCCTCACAGTAGTTCAGATATCTTTATTTCTTATAGTGTCTCTGTATGATTTAGAAAAATATTTCTCCCCCAAAAGATGCATTGAAAAATGTCAAGGGCATCCAATAAGCTTTTGCTGAATAAGCAACTCTGTGACCCAAGTTTGTGAAAATATTGAGATTATTTATTTTTTTCTTCCTTTTTTCACAGTAGACAGGTATACAGTCTTCCAGCACCAAGTGTGTAAGGAGAGGATGATTTCACACATTTGCTAAATCCCCTTCTATGAATGATAATTTAATAGTCTATTATCTCCTGGTATCATTGCCTGAAAAACATGTTTTCTTTTCTTTCCAGGTGTATTCAGGAAACATAATTTTGCCCCTATAGTTGAGGACAAGCATATATTCAAAATCTCTGGAAAACGTGAGGTTGCATTTGGTTATTATCTATGTCATAAGTGTAAGAGGTATTGAGATATTCCAGAATTATATATTGAATTTCATTCGAATGGTTACAAAAAGAATTTGTTTCCAAATGTATGTTTAGGAGAAAGGGCAATGGGGAACATATTGGGAATCTTATTTCTAAACATATCTGTCTTGTGAGTATAATAGAGTCTCAGCCTACAGTGATACTTCCCAAATTGTTCACAGGGAATGGGAAAAAGCTGGACATGAGCAAAAATAGCAGACTAAGGATTCCATGAAAATTAAGAGATGATTTGATTCTCTTTGAAAGTAGAACTTTATAAGACTTACCACCACAAGGGATATGATTTGACAATCTTGCAGAAACACTGTTGGTGCAAATAAATGGGATCATGTTTTTGTTCCTGCCCAGAAATGTCATTAGCTAGCAATTAACCACTCAAAGGCTATAAATATCAGCCTTTATAATCAGGAGAAGATATGTGATTTTGATCTAGTTGCTTCAGATTTCAGATTCTCGGTTTCTTAATATGTAGAATGATGATAAAAATAACATTTATTTGATTGGCATTGCATAGAAATTTATGAAAATAATATCCCATAATATCTAATCAATTAACAAAATTCAACAGTATTTTACTTCCTTTATTCCTGCCTAATTCTTTCTATGTCCTTATTCTGGCCCCTCATAAGCAGTGGACAAAATGAAAGGGCACAATCACCCTTCTTTGCCATAGGTCCTGTCTCCTATTCCACAGATAAAAACTTTAGCTTCCTTTTCAAATTCCAGCAACCACTTATTCTTGTTTTCCAGTCAGGACTAATAATATTAGCTGGTTCCTTTCTGTTGTTAGCTGTGACATTCTGCATACCCTTCTTGGTTTTCCTCAACTATGCCCATACATATGAAATTATATACTCATTAAATCATCCTTAATTTCTTAATTTGAGGGTGCCATATCTTCCTGTCAGGACATTACCCACATCCCCTTTTCCTGCCTTTCAGATCCAATAAGAATAAACTGAACTTTCCTTACCCAATAGTGCAATACAGAGGAGCTATTCTGCAGAAACTGATAAACGAATATTTCAATTCCTCAGATACAAACCTTTTAAAACCCAAAGACCATATTTCTACATCCAAGGGGTCACCCAAGAAGAACCCAGTAATTTTTTTTAAAGAACTGCACCATCCAATCTTAAAGTGGGAAGCAAAATAGAATGCGTGAGTCACAGCATGGCATCAGAGAAGGTCAGCCCATGAAGCAGTAGCCAACAGACTAGGCCATAAAGTAAATACTCAGAAACAGTGAACATGGAACAATTTCAGAGTGGGATCCCGGAAAGTTATTACTTACTCTTATTAGGTTCTTTCATGGGGACCAGGAGAAGACCCTTCATCTTTCAATATGGCCATGTCATGAACATTTGTGTTATACGTGAGCTCAGTAATTAGAAGACACCTTCCCAAATCACTGAACTTTGTATTGGTTACCACATTCTCTCCTAATTGATCAGAGGGATTTTAGCAGGCTTGATGTTAGTGATGAGTTGGTGGGGCATAGTGTGGGAAATTGATTTAATGATCTTATGTATATGTCTCTGTCTAAATAGGGAGTACGAATCTTAGAAAACAATCTTAAGGACCTCTTCATCATTATCCCACAAGCATATTTGTGAGAGTGTTTATAATGCCTTATTAAGGAATTTGGTGCAGAGTGTGTGCCATCCTTTGACATCAGCCACATTGGATAAAAGAGAAGAGAGTGATCATTTTGCAGTATGACTACAAAAGCATCACTGGTTGCAATCATCATAGTGATTATAAAACCACCCTATTGCTAGAAAAATTGGTTTCTACATTCTTCAATGTAGAATATGCCTGAATATTATCATGTACAAATTTACAAATAATATGAGCCTAACTTACATGTTTGATAGACTATAATAGTCTAGTACTTCATCAATTCAACACGGGACTTTCAGGACCATCCCAAGTTGTAAGAAACGTGAAGACATGAAAATGCCTTTTCCCACGGCAAACATTGACAAGATTGTTAAATATTTCTTGCAGGTTTACAGGTCAGTCATACAGTGGCTGTGACAACTGAATACAAAACACCTGCATGCCTGTAAATGTTCTCCCTGATAAGATAGACAAAATGTTATAGAACAAAAACTCTATGTTATTTTGATTGAGAAAAACATTCCAGTATTGTCTTTACTCCATTTAACAAACTTCAAAATCATTTTCCAATTTTCTTTTTCTTTTGTCACAGAAAATGTGATCATATTAAAATGTGCACCTTTTTGAGTGAATAGAAGCTATTCGTATATACAAGCTACAAGGGATTTCTGAAAAAATGTCAAGCTAATTGTTGTTAAGCCAAACAAAAACATTTCCTTCCACTGTGGTTTACCTGATACATCAAGCAAAAATATTGGGAAGTAAGACAAAGTGATGTCAGTGAGAGTGATAATGGAAGATCTGTGACACTGTGTGCTGATTTTTCTCTTCATTCATGATCATTAGCCACACCAACTGTTAATGTCTGTGGAGCCCAGTTTAAGAGCAAGTTTATTTTACAGAGGATAACACTAAACAAGTCACTGTAAGTTAAAGGATTACAATCTAAGGACTGTGTCACATAAATCTTTGTTTTCCTGAAAGTACTTAATCATTTCCATGTTCAATAAACATGACAAATAAATGCTTACTTGGAATTGAGTTTCTATTTTATTCTTTCCCCCCCACCCCCAATAGCCATTGTTACCTAAAGACAATATAGATGTTCAACTGGTTTGATTCTTTTTCATCTCCAACATATTAACCTTTTAGGACTGTTTTCTTTATTTGTAAAATAACTCACTCAATACACTTTGCCACTTTTACGAGAAGGCTGCTTAACTCCTGGGGGTTTAGCATCTGATCTCTGTGCCCAATACTGTGAAGAGAACCTAAGTATAAATATAGTGTCTGTAGTTAGGTACTAATAGGAAGAAGGACATTTCTGAGTGTCTTCAGCAAAGGCTATTGAGGGGGAGAATCTTATTTTGACAAAAGGGAAGGGAAAGGATTTGGATGAGTAAGCTAGGGTGAATTACGTTGGCATGGAGGTCATTGATTAATATAGCAAGGCCATTCTTCTCCATCTTGAACCTTAAAACCAGCCTAGAAGTTTCTTTTGAGTAGGATATACGCTCCAGGAAAACCTGAAACACCCACAAACTCTACAAGTATATACTGAACCAAATTAAAAACGACTGCAAAGAGCAAAATTCAAATAAGGAAAAGTAAATATTCTTGGATATGTATCCTTGACTAGAAGGCCATTTTAAGATCTTGGCCATTTTAAGATGTGATATTTTACGATGTTTACTTGATAATAGAGATTTTCAAAAATTGACGGAGAAGATTGGAGACAGTGTAGACATAGACTACTGCGATAACCTATGTGAACAATCATTGTCTCACAAATGCCCTCTTCTCAATAGGGAACTAAGCCTGAAAAAACAAGCTCAACTTCTTGCACATTGATTTCTCCAGCCATCTGAACTTTCTTGACCTTTTCTTTTTTCTGAATGTCAATTGACAGCTTCCCCACACTTTGCCTCTTCCTTTACATACTGTCATATGTGGTAGGTCACATCATCTAATTATCTCAGTGTGTTAAATTTATCTCTCCAATTAGCTCTGTGTGAACAAGGTCTGTGACTTATCCTACTGCTTTATTCCCAATGACACTCATCACAGAGCTATGTGCAGTGTAGATGCTCAATAAATAGATGGTGATATCCTGAATATAACCCTATTACAAGGAAGAAAATTATATTAGATTTGATCATATCCCTTCACATCTTAAAAATCCTCAGTTTCTCTATTGATTCTAATAGTAATGTCTATCGATTCCAATAGTGATGCTTAAATTTTATTTACAAAATACATCTATTTACAAAGATAACATTGGTTATGCAGTGAACAAAATCGTAATTAACTAACTATATTTAAGAAATCCAGGAATAAACAGTTTTATTGCAATAAGATTTCTAAGAACGTTTAGTCTGGGTATTTCAACAAATGTGAAATATAACAGAAATCTAAACTTGTACTGAAAATACGTATCTAAATTGTATGGGTTCCTGTTCTACACAGCGCAATTTCATAGGCTGGAGTTCCTATTTTAGTCTAGCTTCTTCAGTACATACAAACTTTCACAGTCCGAATACCACCCATCCTCACTGTAGTACTTGCTTTCCTATACCAAATACCAAGTCCAAGGAATGTATTATTTATTGATTTTTCTAAGCATACCTAACATTATCTTATTTTTATTTACGTATCAATTTGTTTATTAGAGCTCTAGTGCAAGTAGATCAGCCACTTTTTCTAAGGTGAGCAAAAACAAATATTATTGGATACGTATCTTTGTAAAATGTATATTTCTGTGAATTTGTTTTAAATGACTATAGATGCGTTATTTCATCGCAATTTACATTTTTAATTTGACATTTTTTTTCAGAATGAATACATGCTGCCTTGTGTGCATTTATTTTATTACTTCTAAATGCCCCATAGTAAATCTTAGTATTTATTAAGAGGACATAATATCCATCCTCCTAGTGCAGATGCGTTCAGTGCCTCTAGCACCTCACTTAAAAAAAAAAAAGACATGATAAATAACACTGAACATGTTCGCTTAGGAATCAGTGTAAGAGTTTCTCTTGAATTTACCCCACAATGTGGCATTGTCGGATTACAGAAGACATACGATGTATGAATCTTCTCAGTCTTAATGTTTTCACTAACACTTGATAGTATCTACCTTTTTATACCTGTCCCATAAATTTAGAGTGATAGCTTACTGTTTTACATTTGCATTTTTAAACGTAAACTAGTTTGAGTTTTGGTTCATTTACTTGGGCTTGCCTTTGTACCTGCAGCAGGATTTCCATATCTGTTTTTATTGCTCGTTTTTTTTGTGCATTGTCATTTGCTTGTTTTATTTTTTACACCTTGGTGATAAGTTTGTTTTACCTGGTAGTGTAATACTATTCCTTCCTTATCTCTTCACTAGTCTTACTTAAATTTTATGTAAATTATAGAGCTCAATAAATACTAAAATCAAATTTAAAAACAAAATATTGAATTGGTTACAAATTTCTGTTATTATTTAGATTATAATAGAATAAAAATAATAATTGCTAATATAATTGACATCATTGGCATTTTCCTTTCATCAGAGAAATCATTCAGATTTAGCAGCATTGCTGAAATACTTGCTTAGTAGTCATAGTTTGTCTATTTCCTCTGTTAACTTTCTATGTTTATGACAATATTATCTGTAAATAGTGGCACAGTTCCCCTCTTTTCTATAAAGCTTTAAAACTTTGTTTCTGCTTTAGCATTTCTTTGGATATTGGTGGTAGTCAGGACTTTGAATATTATATTGAATCAAAGCAATGTGGACAGCCTTCCTTTTCTTATTTTCATCTTAAATAAATTTCCCTTACAATTCTCTATTAACTGTTTTATTTACTATAAAATTTGGGTTGATTACCCTTTATCAGTTTAAGGACATTCTCATTTATGCATATTGCTTAATCTTCTGAGGGTTTTTATCTTAAGTAGGTCATGAACTCTATCACACTTTTTAAAAATGCACCTATAGAAATGTTCATATGTATGTATTTTTGTGTTTGATAGTCAACTAACTATCTTTCTATTCCTAGGACAAACAATATTAAAACAAGAGGTATTACTTATTAATACACTATTAGTTTCTATTGATGTTCTCATAGCAAAAATTGGTGTATCTGTAATTTTCTGTTTTTACTTTATTCCCACCAGGTTTTAAGACACACACAATGTATTTTCTAGACTGTGCGTCTTCAGGTCTTCCTGCCTTGCACTTGTGATATCACCTTTGTATGTTCCATCTCTCACCATAATGACCGATTGAATTCTTCATTTTTTTTATGGTGTAGCTCAATAAATATGTTTCTATCTGTAAACTCATTAAGCATTCATTATTTTGAAACAGTATTTTTATGGCAATTTGAAAGTACTAAAACATACACACACACACACACACACAATGCTATTATTTTAAAAACAAAAGCTGTGTCAAACTACTGCAGAAAACAGTAATCTCTGAAAAAGAAGTATGTCTTTCTATCTTTGTCCAAGCCCCACACATGTAGCACAGGGCTTATAGCATGATAAGTGCATGACAGATTAGATGCAGTCTCATCAATAACCTTTTAATATAAGAATTTCTTATACTTACTCTGCATAAGACTTTTCTCTCCCGATGAATATTGCTTCAATTCTACGCACCCAACGTTAATTAAGTGCCAAAACCCTAAACTTCCAAACAACCAGATAACTATCAGTAAGTAGCAATAAACCAACAAAAATGATTTGTTTGAGTGTGTTTCTTCTGTAATTTTTATCATACCTAAACCACAAAGACCAAATGTTCCTTCTCTTGAGATTTAGTATTCAATCCAAAGAGAAAGGGTATATCTCAGGAATGCTTTCTGGACAAAGTACTATGTTTATAGAGAAAGCCATATGTGCCTTTTTTTTTCCTACTTTTACGTAAGCATACATAAAGGTTTCGGGATATTATCTCATCATTTCCACTAACTATTATTTCCAGTAAGTGAATCCATCATACTTCAGCCAAGAATGAACTAACTGAAGTGGAGCCTTTACATTTTTTCTAATTTCTAGAAAGCTAAAATATATAAAATGATCAGTCTGACCGAACTTTTCTTTCCGAAATGTATCATGTCTCTTGTGACCTTCATTGACTCAGGTATTGATATATAGAAAAAATCAAAATGTAGCTATGTTTCCCAAATGATCCCTGTGATGGTAAATTTTATATGGCAACTTGACTAGGCCACAGGATGCACAGATGAGACATGATTCCTGGGTGTGTCCGTGATGGTGCTTCCAGATAAGGTTAGCATTTGAATCAATGGACTCAGTAAAGTAGATTGCCTTCCCCAGCATACTTGGACCTCATCTAATACACTGAAGGCATAAAGAACAGGAAGGGGAAATTTGTTCCCTTTTATTCTGCCTGACTGTTTCAGCTGGAATATCTTATTTCATCTTCTCCTGACTCCAGACTGGCATTTACATCTTATCTCCCCTGGTTCTCGGGCCTTAGGACTCAGACAGAACTGCAATACTGGTTTTCCTCCAGTTTGCAGACAACAGATCGTAGGAGTTCTCAGCCACCATAGTCTCATGAGCCAATTCCTGCTAAAAGCTCCTCTCTCTCACCAAATGGCTCTGTGTCTCTGAAGAACCCTAAGACAGTCCCTAACACACCCCATGTAAGAATTTCTATAAGACTCTGATTTCTGTTATCCTTTTCTGTTGTCCATTACTAGAGAAGTTAGGATGTCAGCCTTTGATAAACAAATTCACTTCTTGTCTTCCTAAATTTTGTCATTGGCCCCACGAATTACATAGTCATTCAAGCCAAAAATTCTGGGAGTTATTTTTAGATTCCATCTTTATTTTGAGCATGTAATTGAACTACCATTACTACCAATTTTATATCCAAAATATATGTGAATTCTGGGTATTCCTTCTATCTGTATTACCACTCCATAAAGTCAAGATAATATGTTCCTTGGCTTATGATAAAAACCTTCTATCTGGGTTTCCTACTTTCATTCATGTCTACTACAATCTGATTTTCATGTAAGAGTCAGAGTGATTATTTTTAAAATATAAATCAGATCATATCATCCCCCTGCTTTTAGATCCCTTCAATTGCCTTCTCTTTTACATGAAGTAAACATGAGCTCCTTATCTTGGTTGACAAAAGCCTGGATAATATGGTCTCTGCCCAGGTTTCCACATCTGTTCATCTCTTTCACCTTTATCCACTATAATCTGGACTTCATATTCTTTCTTGTATATGCCACTGATTCAGTCTAGGAGAACCACTAACGTAAGCATTCCCAAACTCTTTACTATGGTTTTCCTTGATTAAAAAATCTTCACATGGCAACTCAAATATCATTCTGTCCACTGTAAGTAACACATTTCATTTCTCATCCATCTCTTTTGTTCTATCATATCAAATTTTTTTTGTATTTCTATTTATTTACATTTCTTCCATATTACCAGTTCTTTGAAAAAAAAAAATCTCTTTTGTCCTATTCAATGCTGTATTCCCAGCACCCAAATGAATGGGAACTCTTTGGTACATATTTCTTAAATAAATAAGGATACTGATTGTTTCTGTAACTTGGAGAATTTCATACATTGAGAAACACAATAATGAAGCCCATTGAGAGATCCCTTCACATCACCATTTATTTTCAGGTGTCAGGACCTCAAGCTCGCCTTACTTTTTGATACTCCCTGTCTAAGATTTGCTTCCCTCCAAGACTCATTCTAACACAGCCTCAAGAAAGATATCTTGCCTTTGCAGACTTAGGTAAATATTCTTTCTCTGTGCTTTAAAAACACCGTCCGCTTAGTTCTTCCACGGGATAGCCAAATCAAATGTTTTATCATTTATTTGCTTTTATAATTTATCCAGTTTAACTCCATGTCTTGAAAGGCAAGAGAATTGTGTTGGGTTTATCCTTTTTCTGTTACTAGCCTAGTACCTAGTATGTATTTTATAGAAAAGAATTTTTATGTTTAAAGGTCTTTTTTAAAGTTTATTTGCAATATCATTATTTATAAATAATTATTATTTATAAATTTTGGCTCTAACATTGAACCAAAAACATCCATTCACATACTCAACAATCAGACTTGACAAAGATGACATAGCTCTCAAATTTTAGAGGTTAATTTAGAAAACCATTAGACATATTTGTAGTCAAAGCAGAACAGTATTGGAAAGGGGGAGGGTGATCCCAATGACTCCTAAATTGTCATGTTCCATCTTAGAGCATAATTGTTAAAATCTTCCTCTTATTTATGAGGAATCATAGGATGGCCTGGAGTTCTTTGCATGTACAGAAGAAATCCCAAGAAATTAACATTTGGCTTTGGTGACCTCTCATTTCCTTTTCTGGTCCTGACCTCTGAGTTCATTGAAGCCATGGTTTTCCACAGTCTTTCTCTTCAGACAGCATCTTGTGACATTCCTCCTAGCAACCCTCTTCTGTAATCTGTGGATAATAATAGAAATATCTATTATCTATTAGTAGGGGTACTTGCAAGAAATAATACTTGCATTCAAGACGTGAATTAGATGGTGGCAGGTAACTCAAATTGGGGAAATACTACAGAAAGGCACCATTTTCTCCAGCAAATGCCTACTAACCTTGAGACCTAGATGCAACTTCCACACATAAAGGAAGGAGGAGAATACATACAAAATCTCTTACAACATTACAACTCAGGAGATGACCCTAAATACCAGGATGCAATTTCTGTTTCTCTCATATATTTGATGTGTAATTTAACCCTGAAAATTCCTTATAATGTTTCTGAACCTCATTTTTCCTATCCATAAAACACGACAATTTGGCAAACCTAGAAGTCCTATGAGCACCTAATTTCTGGATCTTTCTGAATGTCCAAAAATGTGCCATTGGTGCTTTTTATAATTTTCCCTTTTAGTATTTGGAAAAGCTGTGATTTCTGTTGCACCCATTCTTGAGTTCCCATCTTTTTGGAAAATTTCACCATGACGCCTTCTTGAGTCTTCCCATATGGGGTCCCTTACTTCCTCCTCAGTACTTCCATACCACTATATATAACTTAGTTTCTATTTCTTATCATCAAAAGTCTCATATTATAATTACAGAGAGAACTGTTTAGTTGAAAGTTAAGGGGTGTTAGTGTCAGACCAACCAAACTTAAACCCAGACTCAAATAGTATTTATCCATGGGAAAAAAAAAAATTCAACAATTAGTTCTTATGAGATTGATTAGGTACATTTTATAAATAAAGAAAAAAACTTCGAGAATGCTGCTGTATTTAATATTTCTGTATCAACCATGTAGCTTAATTTCTGTACTGATAGATACTCAATAAATGTGGCAGACAAAATTCTTGTTCCTCAGATAGCCCATCAAGTCAAGAAATTTTTAAATTTTATGTCCTCCATAACACTAGGTCTGTGCTCAAAATACTAGGACTAGAATATCTTCAATATCAACAGTATACCATGTAATCCATAAATTTGTGTTGACTAAAAATACAATGATAATAAATGTATTTTTGAACGATAGATCATAAAGACATGCTCTTCTACAATTATCATAAGAAGCAATAATTACAAGGACAAAAAATACATTCAACACTGTTTGGCCAACTGAGTAACTGCAAAGACACTTTTTATAGCAAATAAAACAGTATTGAAATTGAAAAAAGTATAGAAAAGTATTTCCTGCAAAATATATTCTACACTTATTTTCCCCACAAAAAAATACAATGACATTTAAAAGTCTAAGTACAGCCTCACAATGTGACATATTTAATTCTAAGCCCAGGTATTATGAGCCGTTATTCTGTTCGCAAATAAAAACCTGCTTTTAAAACCCTTTACCCTCAATTCAATTTCTTTCAAATTCAAGGTTAGATTCATGAAAAAAGAGAGCCACAATTTCAATTTTTTAGCAATGCATGAGATTATGAGATGAAAAATTAAAACTATAAATTATACCCAGTAACTTAATTGTGTATATGTGTGCATATTTAAATACATGAATATATTTATAAATATATGTATAAGGATATATATATATTCTTTTTAATGTTGATACTCATGTTTAAGTTGTGCATTTATAGAGCTTTTATAGTGATGCCTGCTGTTACCTTATCTTTTTGACTGACAATGATAGGATTTCAGTCATGCTCAGCCTTTCCGACAGTGCCAGTGATGGGATTTTTTGAAATCTTATTACTGGTTACACTGCCCTGATCTCAGATGGAACTTTCAATCAAAAAGGCAATCAGAAGGTTATACATTCGTGAGATTCCCTGCAAAGCCAGTGATCGCATAATACAACTTGTTGGAAGGGCCTACTTGCCTTCAGTCCTTATGTGGCTATAAAGAGTAATTGGCTACTTAGCTCTCAGCACCCGCTTTTCCTTTTCCAAAATACAGCATAGCCCAGAACTCTGTTGAGTCTCAGTGTGGAATCCGGCTGCTCCTAGGAGATTTCTAAGTCTCATGCAGAGACTTGTCTTCCTTTAAGCATCTGATTAAGCAAACTCTCCCAAAGACACATTTGTATCTTTCTAAGCGTTCTTGCCTCACTGGTGATACCAGTAAATCTAAGTTTCCTTTTCTTCTATATATACACATACACTTAACTGCAGATTTTTTTCAAAACAGTTTCACTTTAAAGTTTACACCCTAGAAGTCATAATTCTGTGTGGCAAGGTTAACACATGAATTTAAAAATAGCATATTTTAATCATCGTATTATAAACTTATTGTATTTAGAAACTTATAACTATACTCATAAAAATATTGTAAGAAATGCCCCCCTTAATACTCTTTAATATTCATATATGGATGTTTAAGAGACATTTTGCTAATATGATTTCATCAAATCATAGACAGAGTGGAGGCTGAATTGATCCCGTGTTGTGTCCAGTCACCCAGGGATGCATCAGTTCCCTAGGTGGGAACCTTGAATTGTGAGGCAGGCGGAGGGAGATAACTTTGTCTCACTTGGCTCCAACTTAACCATTCTTCTCCATTTAGCAGAGAGTACTCTTGTCTCTGCTATGCCAATGTTGATGAAACAGACAACAATGCACAGAGCTTTAAAAAAATAGTCATTTCAGTAAAGTTTTTAAAATGTGTTATTTAACAAGTTGAGCATGGGAAACTTAAATCTTAGAAAATGTTAGGAACCTTACTGATCTCTTTTGGTTGAGAAAGTCCTGGCAAGTCTATTGCTAAAGTAAAACCTCAAGTAAAATGTGTTTTTTATTTGTTTGTTGTGTGTGTGTGTGTGTGTGTGTGTGTGAAAGAGAGAGAGAGAGAGAAAGAGAGAGAGAGAGTTCTTGAGATTTTTAATTTAATTCACGACACTCTAAAAGTATAGGCCAATCTTATTAGGATCAAGGTATTAGTCACTTTATTCTATGTTACAAGACCTGAAATAGGCTTTTAAATGCAAAATGCTGACACTGTGGTGGCAAAGAAAGTCAGCAAGAGATTCATGCTTTCATTCTGTCTTCCTAGGCAAAGAGAATATTGAGG
This sequence comes from Papio anubis, assembly GCF_008728515.1. Classification (NCBI taxonomy): domain Eukaryota; kingdom Metazoa; phylum Chordata; class Mammalia; order Primates; family Cercopithecidae; genus Papio; species Papio anubis. The sequence goes on along the minus strand of NC_044993.1, from coordinate 28,216,541 downwards.
CGATGTCTGGTCAACTGGTACACCAGACATTATCTCCCGCTCACAGAAACCACTGTATGAAGATTATCCTGTTGATTATCAATATCTGAGGATATAGATTTTATACTCCTTAAAAAATACTGTAATTTTTCTGTTAGACATATTTATGTGTCTATAATCTTTGGGCACTTCCAACGTATGCTAGAAATGAGTCTGACGTTCAAGAGATACATAAAACATGATAATCATGTCTCCTCGGTTTGGAAGGTGTAAGATAGTTACAATATTACTATTGATTATTACTGAAACTACTACTAATAATTTACATTCACCAAGCACTTCTTTTAACACTGTGCCAAATCCTAGTATATTTTAAAGTCATGCTGGACCAACCTTTTGACCTCAAGAAAAAGTATTCACTAGTCATAATACTACATAGAAAAGATGACTTATTCTCAGCAGAAACTCAATAAAAGCTTGATTAAGCCACTGGATAGTTATAAATTGTTAGTATAGTATTTAAACATGTTGTTTCTGTCACAGTGGAGGTAGCCTCTAGAAGTTGGTGCCTTCAGTTTTTGAGTCAAAAACCGTTCTCTTCTTAGCAGACCCACACCAGTGACTGAGATGACGGAGGACCACAGCCTGACTGCTTTAATGGATATGTTTTCACTCTAGAACCCCCTGTCAGGCTGGCAGAGATTTTGCCAGGTCTGCACTGCAGTCTAAGACTCTCTTGCCAAATCTTTGTTACAAGTTTTAGGTCTGCAAACTTGTCTGCAGGTTTTCCCTGCTCAATGTGTCTGCTTCCAGAAGGACCCAAGTGACACAGGTGGACTAGCCTTTAGGCGTTCCATGTTCCTTTTATGTCCCTGCTGGCATCTTGGTGTATGATCACTGGCAAGCCATTTCTCTTCTCTGTTTCTTAATGATAAAGACTCTTACAAACAAAAGTGACCCTTGGGATGGTTTGGTTGAGTATTCTAGAATTTTAGTTAGAGTTGATGATTCTGTTAATAGATCTTCCACTGATTGAAAAAAAATTAATGACAACAAAGGTATTTATAAAAATATATTTCACAAAGTAGGAAACAATACAGGAGTTTCTCTGAATACAATACATGGAGTAAATAAACAATATTGCATTAAAGCAAAGTAGAAAATTAAAATGATCTGCATGTAATACTTGAGTTTTATCATACATTTTCTACTCCTAAATGGCAGGTTTGCATTACAAATTAAATATGCTCACATCTTCTAGTGCTGTTCCTTTTTGGAGTCTAAGACATTCTGTGCATCACCATGAAGATCAGGGATAGGAGTGCTAAAAACGTAAGCAGTGAAATTATGTACAAATCAGTTCCTGCTCTAAAACTGTGGGGGTAACTTGAAGCATGTTTCTTGGGCAGGGCATTATGTAGGTATCTAAAAGTCTAGAGTTTAAATATTCACAGGAATCAATATACTTTAGGATGTTTGTGCTTGTAGTAAAAACACCAAATACTAGGATTATGAACAAAATAGAAAACAGTCCAAAAGTTTCTCTGGGAAAATGCTGTTCCTGCCATCACCAGTTACAATAACACTTTCTACTCTAAAGAGACTATTAGCTCTCCTTTCGATAATATTGCCTGCCATACTCATCTCATCAAAATGTACATGTATTAAACATTCATTGTATATATATTTATATAAAACAATCTAAAGGATTATTAATGGATATAATTTAGTTTTTTTCCCCATATATCCCCTTAATCTATAGATTACCAACCTTAATAAATAAAAGCATTAATGGACATCAATAAAATATTTATTTCAAGGATTAAACAAATAAATTCACGCGCTAGCAATAAAACCATCTGTCTCTTATGTAGTCCACTGTGTAATACAGTTTATCTTTGTGTCCTTGTGGAAGAAGATGAAGCGGAGGGAATGAGGAATCCTGCTTCTAGAAAACAAGCATGTTTGAATGGGATTTCTCTCCTCCCACCACTGAATTGGCAAGCCCCACCCTGGAATGGATTACGAACATGTGAATATTTTAAGGCTCGACACAATATTTAAAGATGCTATTCAGTCTCTGGTGAGTGGGGCCAACAATTATGTACAATGTGTGGTCACCGTACTGTATAATCTAGGAGGCCTCTCAAAACTCCAAAAAGTTATAATGTACAGCAGACCAAGTATTGCTTTATCATTTGTGGTGGGATCCTTATTGGTGAAGGGGAAAAAAATCATTTGCATTCATAAAAATCCTTGCAGAAGACACATATCAGCAGCAGATTCCTTGCAGGTCCGTATTTTTTTTTTTCTAAGAAAGCACCTTTTAATTTTGATTTTTTTCCTCTATTTAAACCGTTTCTCTAAGGATTAGCCAGGATCCCAATCTTTGTCTGTGGTGGTCAGGTAAATATCAAATATCCAAGGACTTCTAGACACTCCACATACTTAATTCACACTCCACAAGATTTATAACCTCCTAACATATACTTTTTTATTTTATTATCTTTTTTGGTTCAACATTAAAATGTGGTTGAGTTTATAGATGACTGGTGCTAAACTTGCCTCTAAAACAAATAGCCACATTGGTTGTATCTAAGGGGAGTGACCCTAGAATATTACAGAATGCTCAGTTCCAGTGATTTATTATAATCCACTGTCAAGTTTCTTTGTCACTTTCACCAACAGAGTAGAGTTCGCCCAGTCTCTTAAAGCGGGGACCCCAGTCACTGAGGTAGTCAAAATTCTGGTCTGAGTCTGATGTGGTGGACTCCAAGGAGCTGAGGGAGCCAGCCACTGACCCTCGGCCTTCATAGCCATATATCTGAATGGAGTCATATGGCGGGGCAGTGGGATCATTATCTGCCTCATGCAGCCTTACATTTATAAATTCATCGACATCAACACCATTTGGAACTGGAGCAAGCCCTTGCCTTGGCATAAACTGCAAATCTGGTTTAATATCCTTACGGGGTAAAAATCCATTAATTCCATCTGGATTTTGTAAAGTTGCAATGTCAAAAGCCTCTGTGTCCTCCTCCCCTCCTCCTTCATCATCGTAGCGAATGATGTTTTCTCGAACGTCTTCGTCATCTTTGATAATTAATGGCTCGTTTTTATGCCGCCGTAGAGTTACAAACAGCACCACGATGACTAGAGGAAAAATATTAAATAACAGTCAGCCAAACAGGCATATAATTTCACAAGCAACACACTATATATGTTAGGAGAGAGGGGTATTTTTACAAAATCATGTGAGCATACACCTTTAATAATATTTACTGGAGAATTAAGCTAAACATCTTTCTGAATGATGAACATTAAATTTTGAGTAAATACTGTTCCAGATTATTGGTTTATTATACGCTGATAGAGCTGGGTTAAAAGAATTGGCATGCATGCATTCATGGTGAAAGTTACATTTTATACTGTTTTGATCATTAGAGTGAGTGGCACAAAATAAAAAATAGCACTGAAAGTATGACTAGCTTGATGTATGTCTCAAGCAAGTCCTTTAACATCCTTTGGTTCCAAAGCTCCCTTCTATTAAAAAAAAGGAGCAAAGTAGGTTCTTGGGCTTTCACAGTTTTTCAAGGCACTCTCCAGTTAAATTACGTTCTTTTATTAAAAAAGTGAATGTCAAATTTGCACGGGCAACTTGTCTTGTGGGAGGGCTGGAATGCCTCCAGCTGGGAAGAGAAACCTGAATGTGAAGAAAGGGCAAGGAAAACATACCCAACTAGCCAGATCAGCCAAATCAAATGTGGGTTAATGGAGCAAAATATGTCAGCAAAGTGATGCTTGAATCCAAGGCACTGGGTGAGCAAGACAGATGGAACAAGAAAGACAGTAACTGACACCGTCTTTTAAGTGTTTTGTTCCTTGAGGGTAGGATAAGATACGACTCTCTTGTTTTTCTATTTTCCTATTGTGTAATCTCATTTTATAATTGGATTTTTTTATTAAAAGGTTATAGAATCTTAACTTGCAATCATTTTAAATTGATGTTTATATCAAGGAAAATGTCAGAGAAAAGCAATGGTAATTTGAAGAAAACTTATTTTTAGTTTGCTTATTTGCTTTCTTTTCATGTCACCAAATTTGGGATCCAATGGACTCGGCAACCCAATCTATAATGAGACACTATTGTGGGCATAGTAGAGCCTGCTGTTGCAGTGAACTGGTGTGCCTCACACCCAGAGTTCTTCTTATGTAATAGATGGTGTTGTAACGACACAAAAGCACTTCCCCACTGCCACCACCATTATGCCTTATTCATCGATTTACTGGTGATGGAACTGAAAAAGGCACTGAAAGTCCTCTTCAATTGGACATTTACTATCTCAACCCTTTGTCTCTTCACTTCTTCTTAGAGATCTCAAAACGTGGAGAAGGAAAGGAAGTTCCTCTTCCCCAAGGGAATGCTGTTGCCTGTATAGATGAGAGTTTTCTGTCCTTATTTACAGTCATTTATGAACCAGAAAAAGGGTGAAGGCTATGAAGGAAATACGTACCTAACAGCAAAATGATGCATGCTAATATGGCAATTAAGGCGCCCATACTGAGTCCAATTGGAAGGACATAAGCTTCAACATTACAAGACTGGACGACACCGTCATTGCTGCAGCCACAGACCCGGATGGTCAGGGTGCTGGTGCTGCTCAGTGGAGGGTTTCCACTGTCACTGATTATGATTGGTAAAAGATAGACTTCTTGCTTCTGGCGGTTGAATCCATTATGCTTTGCCAAAATACTGAGGGAATTATCTGGAAAAAGTAAAAATTACAATAAGTTGCATCATTTCAAAATGACCGCCCAAATAACACTTTTTTTTTCTAGTTCATGAACCCTTTGCAAACCTCAAGACAATCCCAACTTCAGTGGACTGCTCAGGCTTTCTCCCCGACTCGTCTCTGCTCATTTTTTAATTTAATTTAATTTAATTTAATTTTATTTTATTTTATTTTATTTGAGACGGAGGCACGATCGCAGCTCACTGCAAGCTCCGCCTCCCGGGTTCACACCATTCTCCTGCCTCAGTCTCCCGAGCAGCTGGCACTACAGGCGCCCGCCACCACGCCCGGCTAATTTTTTGTATTTTTAGGAGTGATAGGGTTTCACTGTGTTAGCCAGGATGTTCTAGATCTCCTGACCTCGTGATCCGCCCGCCTCGGCCTCCCAAAGTGTTGGTATTATAGGCATGAGCCACCGAGCCCAACCTGCACTTTTTCAATCAGCATGGACCAGGACAACCGTAACAGGTTGAATGAATGGGACCCCGGATGGACCAAGGGAGTTTTACCATCATCACCTTAAAAATGCAAAACATTTCTTCTACAAAAATAATCTGTAAGTGTCCCTTCCGAAGACATATATTATCTCGTCTCCGTATACCATACATAAGTTTGATTTTCTTTATTTAGCCTGATAATAAAATAAATTATTTATTTAGAATGATAATAGGTTAAGCAAATTTGATTGGATAAAATGTCATCATATTTGAAACACAAGTTTGAGAAGCTCTGTATTAAAAGTTGGACTGTATAACAATACGGTTGCAAAACAATGCACTTTGCTGATTCCCCACAGGTACCTAAAAAGAGAGTCACTCATGGCCTAGAGCATTCACATTAAGATACAGCAAAAGCCCTATTTACTACCCGGAGGAGCTATGCGACATACATTAAAATTCTGTAGAGAAGACCTATAGTGGTTACATAATAAGAACAAAATGAGAAGTCATAAAAGCTTGTGCTCCATTTTGCAGGTGTCAGTTAATTATATGGAGATATACACTGGTTGTCTGGAGCAACAGTTAAGCAATACTTAAGAATATACTTCAGTTCAAAGTAAAACTGGTCAGTGAGAAGTGGCTGCTCCCAAGTTAGACACACAGTTCTCAAACTTTCACCCCCAAGTTGAAATATTTGGTTGTCATTCATCCTCATCTCATAAATTGCAGTCACATCATATATAATAATTTGTTAATCTGCTTTCTCATGTTGATTACTGAAAGATATACGTTTACTCAAAATGCAAATGTTGATTAACTCTCAGTGATATTACAGCCAAAAGCAAACAAACACAAGTTTGGTTACTGTGCATAGTGTTATTTGGGCAAAATAATTATTTGGGTTGTGTGGTTTTTTTTTTTTGTTTTTTTCAAATATTGGCAAATTAGAGACCCCAGAACACTGGGCTACTTAATCATTGCATATAATAGTAATGATTCCAAACCATTGCCATCCAATTTCTGAGCATCAGTATCCTATTGGTTTCCAAAATACTCAACTAAGTGAGATATTCCATTCAGATGACTTCAAATAAGTTTTATAAAACTACTCTACCATACAGCACTATACTAGGATTTCCAAAAACTGATAGCCATTCCCCAAAATAGATGTATAGTTATATTTAATTTTGCTTTGTTTAAGGTATAAACAGGCCTATAATGCTTTTCGAATAAGCAGTCAAATAGAAAAAGCACTCTGATTTAACAATTATTTTTTGAATTTCTTTTGGTTGCACATCATCATATAGTTATTTGAATATACTTAGAAAAAGAGATTTCTAATGTAGTTAAGCAGTTATATACCAAATGATACAGGAATCTTTATTGTCATGACCTAGACAGAAATACCGGTAAGCTAAAAGCAAGGAACATTATCTCAAAACAGATATAGAATATATAGTTGTGTTATATTTTCAGAAAGTATATGACAAGTATGAGTACAACTAATTAGTACAAAGAATATTTCTGGATGATTTTATACACGATAGTTCAAAACAAAAGATAGAATTTGTTCTTCAAGAGACAGTTAATAAAACTGAAGTGAGGCTATTGTCTTTTTGTGGTTGATACTATTTCTATGAGAAACAATCTTTCCATATTCTCCTTTTATAACAGACTATTATAATAATTTAGAAACTGTAGCAGGAATTTGCTTACTGCAGAACAAAGCTATCTCCTTTACTACTGAGAAAAGCATTAGTGGGTCTAACACTAAATTCATACTTACATATATATTTTTTTACTAATCCGGGAATTTGCCTACCTTGCTCTCCTTTCCACAGAAAATTGTTGACTGAGTAAAGAAAGTCTATGAGTTATTCTTGCTAAATTTTACCTGCCAGTTCCAGGCAACATCAATTCCTTTTTTACCTACTCATCTTTTTTTTTCCCTATTTTTGCATTGGTATTTGTATTTGTTTTCAATTTACTTGAGTTCTTTCATTAGGCTGAATGAAATCGCCATTATTTTACACATAAAAAACCATAGAATATTAGCAGTTTCACAAAGCTCAAATTAATGATTTTGGAATAATTTTTAAAATCCTAAATGTAGTAAATATCTTCTACAAAGTTGTGTTTTCTTCTTTAACACTCTCTAACTTCTTTAACACATGCCTTTTCATTTCATTAAAATTTTTGATTTTAATATAGTTTATTTTATTAATCTTTTATAATTAGTGTTTTCAAGCCTTATTTGAAAAATTTTTATTTAAAATTTCTTAATTATATACAATTAGTTTTAGGTTGTTGTATTAATTTGATTGTTTTCTATACTAAAATTGAGTTTCTCAATGTTAATTATGGAGTAACTTGTCACTTACCTACTGATCGTCAAAGCTCATTTTCTCACAAATGAAATTTTTATGCGTCCTCATTCTTTTTTTTTTTTTTTTTTTTTTGAGACGGAGTCTCGCTCTGTCACCCAGACTGGAGTGCAGTGGCCGGATCTCAGCTCACTGCAAGCTCCGCCTCCCGGGTTCACGCCATTCTCCTGCCTCAGCCTCCCGAGTAGCTGGGACTACAGGCGCCCGCCGCCACGCCCGGCTAAGTTTTTGTATTTTTAGTAGAGACGGGGTTTCACCGTGTTAGCCAGGATGGTCTCGATCTCCTGACCTCGTGATCCACCCGTCTCGGCCTCCCAAAGTGCTGGGATTACAGGCTTGAGCCACCGCGCCCGGCCGCGTCCTCATTCTTTTAAGAGATCTCTCTTCTGTTTCAATAATCTGGTTCTCTAACCCTGAATGAATACCCTGTTTCTTATGAATGAAAACTTTATCATAAATCTTGATATTGGTTACAGCATTTTCTCATACCGTGTTCTTTAAGGATATTTTGGCTATTATTGTTCATTTGCTCTTCTCTGAAAAATATAGAATCAGATTATAAGTTTTATAAAAATTCCTATAAGAAATTTGGTAGAAGTTATATTTAAATATTAACCAATTTTGAAATAATTACATCTTTATCATCAGTTTTTTACATTAAGAGTGATTTATGTATGTTCTTTAATACATGTCAATAAAATGTTTTTAGCCTACAAAAATGTCCACATCTTTTTGTTAGATTTATTTTTGCTGCCGTATATAGTTTCTTGTGATAGTAAACCTGTTTACAATTTAGTTACCTTTTTAAAAATATATTTTCAACTCACTGCTGCTGATAATTTAACTGCCTTATACATTGATTTTAGCTTCAGCAATCTTCTAAGACTTTCTTTTTATTTATGAAAGCGTATCTTATCAGAGAATTCCATTTCAGCATGATAGCAAAAGGAGCTCCACAGATGTGCTTTCCAGTGAAACTGGTGAAAATTATAAATGGAAAAACGTTTAAAGATTCTGGAAATGGATCTGGAGGCAAGCAGCAAATAAAGAAACACTTATTTAAGAAAATCGACTAGAGCTTGGTAAGAATGGTAAGACTCTGAGAGTGCATGAACAAGAACCCACTCCCATCCTTCCTTGTCTCAGCTCAGTGAGGTAGAAACTTTACTCCAAACTAGTTTAGTCAAGAATACAGGGGTCCTTCTCCCTGCAGCGAGCAGTTGGAGGACTGTTTTCTGGGGGAAAGGTGTGATGTCAGACATTCTCATTCTGTTCCTAGTTACTTACTGTTCAAGCTAAGTTCTAAGTCAGTGTGGTTAAGAGGCAGGGACTCTTTTCTTCCTCCTGGTCCCCACTCATGGGAGAGAGGCTCTGGCTGGGCACTGTGCCACTGAGAATATGGAGCCTCAATAGTCCTTTCCCTAGCCCACTGTTCACTGGGCGAGGCAAGCCAAAAAATCTTGAGGCTATTTTTCCCTCGGCATCATATGCTCTGTCCTAAGGTATAGCTGTTCCTCAGAGAAACATGCCATAATCTTCACACCAGCTCCAGAGCCAATAGCTCAGGATTTTGCCCAGGGGAGTGAAAAGCAGGGAATCTTGGAAAGAGGTAGCCTCGGGAGCCTGGGTCAGAACGAATCTGAAAGTCTGACCTAGGAAACTACTCTTTCAAAGGAGATCAAATTTGAATGGATTGGTCCTTAGAGCAATTTAGGTTCCAAGGCAGCCTTACAAACAATACAGAAATCCTGTTGGTAATTAGTGGAGTTCAACAGCTAGACGTGGTCAGGGGAAAAGGCAATCAAGGAGAGCCCTGCCCAAACAATTGTAATTCTAAGGTGACTGTGGACACACCCATGGTTGAGATTCCCTGAGGTGAAACATCAGAGATTTAATACTACAGGGGGGAAATAGACTTCACTAAAACTATCCAGCCAGTCATTAAACAAACAAGAGAATAAAATAAGCCTTCAGAAGACAGTACCCAGTTTTGCTATATTATCTAAAATGCCTAATTTCCAACAGAAGATTATGAAACATACAAAGAATGAAGAAAATACGACCCATGGGGGAAAACAGCTGGCAAAAAGAAAAAGCCCATGAGAGGAACAATAAAGCATTAACTAGAGTGACTAAAACAGTAGACTTGAATTGGCAAAAGAAATGATAAGTGAACTCAAAGATAGAACAATAAAGAATACACAAACTAAAGAAGAGAAAGAAAAAAAGAATAAAGAGAAATAAGCAGAGTCTCAAAAAATGTATAACACCATTAAGTGCACCAACAAATATGTAATGAGTGTACTAAGGGAGGAGAAGGAGAAAGAAACAGAAAAGAATATCATTGAAAACCTGAATTAAAAAAAAAAAAGTCTATACATCCAGAAAGCTCAAGGAACTCCAAGAACATAAACACAAAGATATTCATAAATAGACATATCATAGTGAAAACACGGAAAGCCAAAACCAAGTAGAACATGTTAAAAACAAGAGAAAATTGACTCATCACTTAACAGCTAAAATTTCATAGAAACAATGAAGGCCAGACGGACGTGGGATAACATATTCAAAATGCTCAAGGAAAAAAATTGTCAACCAGCAATCATATTCAGCAGAGCTATCTTTCAAAATAAATATGTATATGAAATAAAGATATTCTCAGATGTACAAAAAAAAATGAGAGAATTTGTCACCAGCAGGCATGCTTACTAAGAAATACTAAAGGAAGTTTTCTTCAAACTGAAAGCAAATGACCCCAGATGGTGACTCAAATCCACATTAAAAATAAACAGAGTATCAGTGACAATAATTATCTACTTATAAAAGACAGTATAAATGCATAGTTTTTCTTCTTTTTTGTCTTAACTGTTCTACAAAGCAATTGTATAAAACAATTATGTTTTTCAGCATAAAATATCTATTTTTTGAGCATAAAATACCTAGAAATTAAAAAGTAGTAGTGGCATACTTTAATACTTCACTTTCAATAATTAATAAAACATTGAGGCAGAAATCAAGGTAGAAGGTAGAAGACTTGAAAAACAATATAAACTATACCTAACACTGTGGAACACTCAACAACTGTATAATAAATATTCTTCTCAAGTGAACTTGGAACATTCTGCACTGTGAACGATATGCCAGGTCATAAAACAAACCTCAATACATGATAGAATGATAGAACCAATCCAAAGTAGGTTGTCTGACCACAATGCAATGAAGTTACAAACCAATAATAGGAAGAAATTTGGGAAACTCATAGATACGTAGAAATTAAATAATGCACTCTGAAATAGCCAATAGATCAAAGAAGAAAGCAAAATGGAAATTTTAAAAAATTTATGAAACAAATGTAAATAAAGATACTATGAAATCAAAATGTGTGGGTTGCAACTAAGGGAGTCCTTAGAGGGAAATTCGTAGCTTTAAATGTCTGTATTAAAAGAGCAGAAAGCTCTCAAATCAATAGCCTAATTTTTTACTATCGGCCATATAAAAGGAAGAGCAAAATAAGCCTAAAGCAATCAGAAGAAAAGAAATGGTAAAAATTTAAAAAGCAAATTAGTAAAATAGGGAATAGAAAAATATATCTGATAATATTGGGGGTATTTCTATATAGTCACACATTCTCTGCAAATAAAGGATTTTATTCATTCCTTTTCAAGTATTACTGTTTTCATTTTTTTAAAATCTTAGTACACTAATGAGAACTTCTAGTACAATTTTGAGTAGAAGAAGTTACAGTGGGCACCTTTGTGATTTTTTTAAAAAAGAAAAATACCACACATCTACAGCCATCTGATCTTTGACAACCCTGAGAGAAACAAGAAATGGGGAAAGGATTCCCTATTTAATAAATGGTGCTGGGAAAATTGGCTAGCCATAAGTAGAAAGCTGAAACTGGATCCTTTCCTTACTCCTTATACGAAAATTAATTCAAGATGGATTAGAGACTTAAATGTTAGACCTAATACCATAAAAATCCTAGAGGAAAACCTAGGTAGTACCATTCAGGACATAGGCATGGGCAAAGACTTCATGTCTAAAACACCAAAAGCAATGGCAACAAAAGCCAAAATTGACAAATGGGATCTAATTAAACTAAAGAACTTCTGCACAGCAAAAGAAACTACCATCAGAGTGAACAGGCAACCTACAGAATGGGAGAAAATTTTTGCAATCTACTCATCTGACAAAGGGCTAATATCCAGAACCTACAAAGAACTCAAACAAATTTACAAGAAAAAAACAAACAACCCCATCAAAAAGTGGGCAAAGGATATGAACAGACATTTCTCAAAAGAAGACATTCATACAGCCAACAGACATATGAAAAAATGCTCATCATCACTGGCCATCAGAGAAATGCAAATCAAAACCACAATGAGATACCATCTCACACCAGTTAGAATGGCGATCATTAAAAAGTCAGGAAACAACAGGTGCTGGAGAGGATGTGGAGAAATAGGAACACTTTTACACTGTTGGTGGGATTGTAAACTAGTTCAACCATTATGGAAAACAGTATGGCGATTCCTCAAGGATCTAGAACTAGATGTACCATATGACCCAGCCATCCCATTACTGGGTATATACCCAAAGGATTATAAATTATGCTGCTATAAAGACACATGCACACGTATGTTTATTGCAGCACTATTCACAATAGCAAAGACTTGGAAAAAAAAAAAAAAAAAAAAAAAAAAAACTTGGATTAAGAAAATGTGGCACATATACACCATGGAATACTATGCAGCCATAAAAAAGGATGAGTTTGTGTCCTTTGTAGGGACATGGATGCAGCTGGAAACCATCATTCTTAGCAAACTATCACAAGAACAGAAAACCAAACACCGCATGTTCTCACTCATAGGTGGGAACTGAACAATGAGATCACTTGGACTCAGGAAGGGGAACATCACACACCGGGGCCTATCACGGGGAGGGGGGAGTGGGGAGGGGGGAGGGATTGCATTGGGAGTTATACCTGATGTAAATGACGAGTTGATGGGTGCAGCACACCAACATGGCACAAGTATACATATGTAACAAACCTGCACGTTATGCACATGCACCCTACAAGTTAAAGTATAATAATAATAAATTAATTAAAAAAAAAAAAAAAAAAGAAAAAGGCTTTTGACTTTCAACAATTGGTAAGATAATCAATGGTGTTTATTGGAAGATTTTTTAATTGTTTATCTGTTTACATGCACTCTTTTTTTTGTTTTTTACTTTAGTTTTACTTTAGTTTTGTTTGTTTGTTTGTTTGTTTTATTTGCTGTCCATTAGTGTAAAAGGAAAGAAGAGTCATATAAGTGATAGTATCTTGGCTGTTCACAACCTCTAAACTTGGCTTCAGTTTTACTCCTACATTATTCAACAACCTTCTTCTCAGTCTTTCATGTTTCCATTGTGTATCATCTTCTTGTCTCTAAATCTTAGCCTGCTCTCTCCCCTTATAGCTTCTGCTCCTGCTTATTGCTTCTATTGCATTTATTTTATCTTTTTGAGCACAGTAAACAGAAGAGTATGTCCTAATAATGAGATGTTAGATAAAAGGGAGAAATTTTTCTAGAAGTAAAAAAATATATGAAAAAAGAGAGGAAATGATCACTGAATCCATAGTTACATACTACATTATTAAAAAAAAAAAACACTTGAAGTTGAGGGTAAAACAACAGTTTCCAAAAGATAGAAGGATATGCTGACAAGATCAATTTTAAAAATGGGCAGATTAGTATCAATTGCAATTCTCTAGGATGAACTAATATCCAACCAGATAGGTTGATGTCCCGTCTACTACAGTTGTCTTACACTGAGATAGAAACATACCATCACATTATCACCTGGCTCTCTGACATTCTCAATAGGTGTATTCAAATACAGTCAGCTTTCTGTATCCATGGTTTCCACATCTGTGGATTCAACCAACAGCAGATAGAAAATACTTAAAAATATAAACAATAACAATATAGTAATTAAAATAATACAAATTAAAAACACAATAAAATATATCTATATATAGTATCTACATTGCATTAGGTATTATAAGTAATCTAGAGATGATGATAAGTATATGGGAGGATGTACATAGAGTATGTGTAAATACTATGCCATTTTATATCAGAGACTTTGTGCACCCGTGGATTTTGATATCCACAGGAACCAATCCCCACTGTATACCAATAAGCAAATGTACTCATAGTCCCCATTATTTCTCCCAGTTAGAGATTTTCCTGTTTCCTCATTCTTTTGGAATGCTTTACAGATGAATATTATACCAAGAAAAAAGAAAAACTCCATTTCCAGGAGTTTCCCTATTCTCCATACCCAGTTGTTTATGACTGACTGTTGTACAAAAGATCTTCACGGGGACTTAAAGTGAGCTAAGAGCACCAGGCATGCCTCCAATGGCAATATTCCTAAAGTGGTAGTAGAATTGAGTTTCCTTCTCCTTGGCTGAGAAATACAAGGTATGTGCCAAGTAAATAGTAAAGAAGAGACCAAATGAACAAGAACTCTTTTCAAGGACACAGGTTTGCTTAGTTTCAGGTGGCAGAGTACAGTTACATAAATATATATGAACTTTTATTCAGATTCTGACAACAGATTGATTATGATAAAAAATATTTAGTTTTATTCTTAGTTTTATGTAATTTTGTTTTTCAAGTAATTTGTTAGGTTTTTACTGAATGTTATGAGACCATGCTAAAGGCAGTCATCTTACAATTAATCCCTTACAATGTTGATGCATTACTCTTGTGAAATTTTAGGAAAAAACAGATACTGTTAAATAAAATGTATATGTTTTATTTCATTAAAATATAAGCCCCTTGAGGCAGACTTGCCTTAGTCACAGTTCCACTCCCAGTCTGTAGCACAGGACTTGACATAGAGCAGGAATTCTCATAACATTGGTACCATCGTTTTACCCACTTCTATTTGGAATGGTTTTAGTTTTAAGGAACTGAACAGCTAACGGATTCATAAGCACTGAGAAATATTTTTAAAAGTTAGAAAATGAGACAGCAATGAATATCTATCTATCTGTCTGTCTATATACCTAACTACCTACCTATCCATCTATCTAATCTTGTAAGAATGTCTGTTACCAAACAAAAACAAAATTGAGTAAGTACATTATTCTGGAAAAACATATCAAATAGAAATGGAATGCAATATAGACTCTCAATAATAAACATGTATAACGATCTATCTATATATGTGTGTGTGTGTGTGTGTGTGTGAGTGTGTGTGTGTTGGCAGGGGGGAAACGAGAAAGAGAGAGAGTACATTTAGAATTTCTGCACTTGATTACACATTAGAGATTTTAGTTTCTTTCCCCAAGGTCTGCATGGTTTAGCCCGTCTAATTCTCCAGCTTCATGTGCTCTCACTCTCCTTTCTCTATATGTTCCAGACATCCTAGCCTTTTCTAAGTCAAACATCTTCCCTCTTCAGGGCTTTCATATTTGCTCTTCATTCTGCTTGATAATCTCTCTACCTCTCCTTAGCCATAATTTGAATTGTGAAGATGTATGTGTTCTTTATATCGATGCTCAAATATCACTTCTTTCTGTATAATTTCCTTCACAAATTGTCCCCAATATCTCCAGATAAATGAGTTACATGATCTTACAAAACTCTTTATATTTTTATCAAAACACTATTACAAAGAAATGATAGAGTAATGGCGATAAGATAGATATTAGAGGTACAGAAATAGACTCAGAAGCTTCCAAGTAACAAATAACCTATTGCAGATGCATAATGGGTTTTCAGCAAATACTTGCTGATTAAATAAATGAGTAAGTAATCATAAGCTATATTTTGTGGGCTTAAATTTATTTCCCTTCATGTTATTTGTTGTAAAGGCTTATATGTGGTTTAAAATAAATCAGAGAAAGGGAGAGTTCAATTTCAGGCTATTGGAAAGCATATATATCCTGGGGTTGCATATGAAAATTTAAGAGAAATATTGATGATTTCCGAGCCTTTCTCTGGGCATGACTCATATCATGAAACATGAGCAATAAACTGAGGATGCTTAGGTTCAGCTAAAAAGAGGCCTTAGAGAGGGAAAAAAATCAAACTTTTATTAAAATATTGAAAACACCATCATGTTAAAGAAGTGCATACCAGAATTCTATTTTACTGAACTGAAATTGGATATGTTAGTTGTATATTCAGAGAGGGGCACACGGATTGAACAATTATCTCCTATAGTTAGTTGAGGAGAAATTTCTTCTTTGATTATTGATATTTTGTCCTTGAAGCATTTGGAGATGGAAATCAAGGGATATTCTTTCATACAACGTGAATATCCTTATAACATATCATTTTTCCTGTAGCAAACAAGGAAGTGTTTGTTACGGACTGAATACGTAAATAATTCTTCTGTTGAAGCTATGACCCTCAGTGTGCCTGCATTTGGAGATGGGGCCTCTACAGAAGTAATTAAGGTTAAATAATGTCATAATGGTAAAGGCTCTAATCCAAGAAGAATAATGTCCTTATAAGAAGAGACACTAAAGACCTTGTGCTAGATGTTTCTCTCTGTGGGCACACAAAGAAGAGCTCATGTGGGCTCAGCCACCTAAAAGCAAAGAGAAGAGCCCTCAGAATGAAAACTACCTTGCATACCCCACATGTATAGTCCATGAAAAATTAAAAAGTCTATTTAAAGAAAATGTGGCACATATACTCCATGGAATACTATGCAGCCATAAAAAAGAATGAGTTCATAAAAAAGAATGAGTTTCTGAGCAAACTAACACAGGAACAGAAAACCAAACACCACATGTTCTCACTTATAAGGGGGATTTGAACAATGAGAACACATGGACACAGGCAGGGGAACATCACACACCAGGGCCTGTCAGGGGGTGGGCGGCAAGAGGAGGGAGAGCATTAGGACGAATACCTAATACATACAGGGCTTAAAACCTAGAAGATGGGTTGATGGGTGCAGCGAACTACCATGGCACACGTATACCTATGCAACAAACCTGAACGTTCTGCACATGTACCCCAGAACTTAAAGACAAAAAAAAAAAAAAAAAAAAAAAGATAGACTGTGCCTATCTGGATAACTCCTCAATTTTATCTGTGTAATTTATCCCACAGTCTGAATTTCTTTCCTTCCTTCCTTCCTTCCTTCCTTCCTGCCTTCCTGCCTTCCTTCCTTGCCTCTTTCCTTTCTTTTATTTCTTTCAATTACAGTAGTCCTTCCTTATCACAGTTTCGTTTTCCATTGTTTCAGTTACTCAAGGTCAGCCACAGTCTGAAACTATGAAAGGGAAAATGCCATAAATAAACAATTCATAAATTTTAAATTGTGCACCATTCTCAGTAGCATGATGAAATCTTTCTCTGTCCCTCTCAGTCCCACTTGGGATTTAAATTATCCTTTTTTTCCGGCACATCCATGCTGTATATACTCCCTGCCCTTTAGTCACTAGGCAATCATTTTCATTCAGGTTGAAAAAACATAGAACATACTGTATGTGTGTGTGTGTGTGTGTGTGTGTGTGTGTGTGTGTGTATATATATGGTTTGATATTATCTGTGGTTTCAAGTGTCCAATCTGGATTTGGAACATATCCCCTGCAGATAAAAGAGGGAAATACTCTATTTTCTTTGTATTTTTAATAAAACAGGATTGGCCATTATTATTACTGTTAGTATTTAAATATCTCAAGTTCTTTCCACATTGTTTATTGTTTAGATAAAATAAAACAGGCAAATCCAAATTCTCTTTTTCTTTTAGCGTACTTCATCTGTTGCCCTGATATGGAAATGTTACGTTGGTCTAGATCCTATGTATTTAAAATTACTGAGCTATGACTTATGGTTGTCCTTTTAGATGCAAACAAAAAGAAAAAGGAGGCAGAGTTAATGAAGGCACTTGTCAGGCAAATATTTATGGCAAAATAAACAGATGAAGAGAAGATCAGTAGATATTGTGCCTTGTTGAGAAATGTCGCCTGATATTTGACTTGCAAATTTATTTCAAATTTTCTTGTTAAGTCAAATGAAATAAAAACGGTAAGAAGGTCAAAACAAAGAAAAAAATGTCACTGTGTTTAGTAGGTATGGACAAGAGATTTAATTAAGTTCTTATCACTGTGTTGTATCTGCTGTTTATTTATAAAAACCCAGCAAAACAATAAAAATACCAAATCCAGAAATTTTCAGCATATTAGAGTAATATATACACAGTAGTATCCAATATTTAGGAATATGAACAAATATTATAATATCCACACTTCATTTATGTCTTTCTATTCTAAATACTGAGTCTTGTTGGAAATAGTCACAGTGTAATGAATTAATAAAAGCTAAGTTTTTGTGAAGCCAGTCTCCTTCAGTACCATTACAACTTCCTATATAATTAATTGAAAGTGTACCAACATACTAAATCTGCCACAAGCAACTGGATATCTGAGCCACCTAATTAGATCGTTGGCTTATTTGTGACTGCTTTCCATTTTCTCATTAGATTTTCTGTCATGCCACCTGATGTCAATAATATCAATTTTTTTGAATGTTGACTCATTACCAAATATTCTAATAATTAATAATATGGTCTATCTAGCCATAAAATATTGGAGCAAAGTCCACTTTGACTTTGGGGAAAAAATCAACATCATGGTGGATTCTCATGGAAGTTCCTAGACTAACACCAAACTGAATGTTTAGTCAACAATTTACAATTATACACAAAATGAATTAGAACATTTTAACACAGAAAATCACTTTGCAGGCTCTTTCTGCACTGTAACCATCTAGCAGTAAAGTTCTGTAAATATCTGCATCGTTGTCATTTTGGAATGAAAATGGACAGAGAGTAGGCTGTGCTATTCACTTTACAAAACCCAGCAGTCATCAAGTAATCTATGAAACTTAAGCAGCTTGTAAAGTTTTTTAAGAAGCTAAATGTACTCCTTTAAAATTTAAAGTGTTTCTATAAAAGATTATTTTAGATCACATGAAGATAGTGTGTAGTGGAATTATGTTCGTGAAAGATAATGCTTACTATCTCCATCCTTTTGCTTTTTGATGCTGTTTCTGTGTATATTATGGTAGGTGGTAGAACATTAGTGTAGTGGTTTGAATAACACATCTAAATTCTAATCCTTGGATTCTGTGAATGTCACCTTACTTGGAAAAGGGTCCTTGCATGGAAGTAAGTTAAAAATTTTAAGGTGAGCAGTTCATCTGGAATTACCCAGTGCATCCTAAATCCAACAACATTTGCCCTCCTAAGAGTGAGGCAGAGGGTAATTTGATGCAGTGATGAGGAAGAGGCAATGTGTCAACTGAGGCAGAGACTGGCATGGTGTGGCCACAGCCAAGGAATGACTATAGCCAACAGAAGCTGGGAGAGACAAAGAACGGATTCTCCTCTAGAGTTTTTGAGGAGAACATGACCCTGCCCACACCTTGATTTCAGATTTCCAGCCTCCAGAAACTCTGAGAGAATAAGCATCTGTTGTTTTACACTTTCCAGTGTGGGATTATTTCTTATGGCATCCCTAGAAAATAAATGCAATAAGAAAATCTGATTACACATATTTATGATTTACTGAGTCAGAGCAAGGCATTCTTATTCCCATTTTACTTATGAGGAACAGAGTTTTTGAAAGATAAAATGAGTTGCTCAAGATTTCTCAGCTGAAGGCTAAAAATTACAACATAGTTCAGCGTGTTTTCTACATTCTGCCTTTGTCACCTTAACTAAAATTACCTCAAAAAACAAGGGAACATAGACTTTAAGATGTTTTTATTAAAGCTCAAGGATAAGAGAAAAAAGCACATAGAGGAAAGTTTTTCCATGTTATGACACCTTTATCAGAGACAACAAAAAGCGAAGTGGACAAGGTCACTGGTGGACGAGAGCATAGTATTTGATTAAAAAGCTATCCAATACTATACTCTATAGATCTGAATTCCATACTTTGAGCCTCAAGGTAACAGAGCAAAGCATACCATAACACAGCAGAGCAGAGCATAACCATGAATTAATTATGAAAAAGTTATCATTTTTGGTAT
This sequence comes from Papio anubis, assembly GCF_008728515.1. Lineage (NCBI taxonomy): Eukaryota > Metazoa > Chordata > Mammalia > Primates > Cercopithecidae > Papio > Papio anubis. Next base: position 28,196,889 of record NC_044993.1, on the reverse strand, counting down.
GAGAGGAATGCAAGTATCACAGAATCCAAGTTCCATGCTAGATTCAATCACAGTGCCCAAGGTCTGGTGTGTTTGATGATTTTTCCTCTGCTCTTAATTAGCATGCTTGCTCTTACTCAAAAAGCCCATGCACCTTTTGCAGATCCCTTAATGCTCAGAGGAAAGGCAAGTTTATTCCACTCCAGGCACTGGGGAATGAGGGATGAAGACTAGTATTACTTTCATTTTATCTGAGGAATATTGCATTAACTAACCCACTAGAGAGAAAACTATTCCAATAAACAATTTCTCTTGTGTTTGAATGAAAAGTTTAAAGCTTTTATAAATATCAATAGATCTGGAAAGAATATTTTATCTATTTGGATTTATGAAGAGGGTAAAAGATGCATTTTGTCAGCACATAAACCACTTAGGAAAACAAACAAACAAACAAACACACACCAAGGCCTTTCGTGAAATTTCTTGTGACACTTTCAGAAAACAATCTAATAGCAGGTAAATATCCAGACATTAGAAAGCTTGGATGATCAGAAGAGCAAATTCCCTACCATATCTCTATGAATTGAATACATGCCTCTAACTATTTGAGAAACTGGAAAAAAACAGAGATTAATTCATTTTGTACTTGAGCTTATAAATGTGTGCTCATTAACACATTTGATATAAAGAGTAGTTGGGCCAAAGAGTAAAATTGTTTTAAAGCACTAGTTTAAGTGAAGCACACAGTGTTTTCAAGATATTGAAATCTTTAATGTTGTGAATAGAGAGCTGAAGATATGAAAGAAACTTAGTACCAAAGGTAGTGTGTTTTCTAAATAACTTGTTTTGATTTGTAGGTCAAATATCCCTGAACATAATCACTTTGTTGAATCTCATGATCTCCCTGAAGATTTTGCATTCACACATACAAAAATAAGACATAACGTGCTTCATCAGGCAAGCCACCAAACATAGTACAAATCCAATTTTCCTTGCCATCGACTATACCTCCATCTTAAATTATTTCAAGTCTACTTTGACACATTTAATTAATTCCACCTTCAGTTATTCAGCGTCCGCTATCTATAAGACGTCACTGGCAGAGGAAAGTCTTCCTCAACACACCTCCCAACCAGTATGCTGCAATACAGTGGGGTGTGTTGCTTTTCTGTTTCACCAACTGTAAGATCTTTGGATGCAGAAAGTTTGCCTTTTTAGTACGTGCATACTAGAATCTGTTCTATGTGTCACTATAAAGAAATCTCAATGGTAAGATTTCAATTCATCCTTGATGAAGGAACAGATAGATAGCTAGGCAAGTGAGGAAAATGATTACACATTTCAAGAAACTTAGAGAAAACAGACTCGAACTAGTCAAAATATCAGTCAGTTGATGGTTTATCCTCTTGTGGTGATTCTTGCCTTTCTAGTCTCTGCTCCCATACACTGTGGTCCACTATGCCATTTGTAACTCGATTTAAATTTCTACCATCAGATACAAATGAGAGAATGCCTTAAGAAAGGAGTGGCTCAGTCAAGAAGAAAAAGCTTGTTTGTTACCGGGACAAAACAGAGAACAGCAGTCTGTCATCTCTTTGCACCTCCCATCTTTCTGTTCTATAACATTTTCTCCTTAGTGTTTTTCTCTAACCTCTTTACAAACTGTGTGAACCTGATTTGCTCTCTGATTTCAAGTACCAAGCTATATTTCTTTTTAAAACTTCAGCCTTATGCCTCCTCCACTTACCTATTAAGCAAGTGTGCCTGGATGTTCAATACCTCAGATTCAATCATTCAATAATGGAACTAGTGATATTGATTGCCTATTTTTTCCCATCTCCGACAATCTCTTTCTTGGTTATATTTCTTGCACTATCTTTGTTTTTATATGATTTCGTACATATCTCCCCTTCCATCCAATAAACTCACTTCTTCCTCACAAATGTAGAAAAATCCTATCATTCTTCAATGGTTAGCTGAAAATTTACTGCTTCCTTTTGGAGAGAAGCAGCAGGAACAAAGAACCTGAGGATTTTGTAATATCAAATTCAGAGATGTAATGGATATAAAGTTTATGTAGTAAACTTTAGGATTATAAAGTAAATGTAAAGTAGATATAATAGTGCTGATTGGTTTGTTGAATAAATACATAATAGGCATAAATGAATATGAGAGGGTGAATGTGTAACAAGAGATTCAAAATAACAAACAGTACCTTGAGAAGTCCTGAGCGTGTCTAACCCTACACAAATAGAATGCAATGAGAGAAACATACATCACTGATCTTGAACTTATTATTACATTAATTTAAAAAAATTAAGTCCCTACACATATATACACAGTTCAAAACATCACATTATACCCCATAAATACATAGAATTATTATTTGTTGATTAAAATGTTAAAAATAAATACCTATATATACTAAGCTCTGATATACAGTAGTCTTCTCTAATCTTTGGGATATCCATCCCAAGACCCCAGGGGATACCTGAAACCATGGATAGTATTGAACCTGATATTTACGGTTTTTTTTTTTCTTTTATCTGATTACCCACATAGGTACTAGGTGACTAAAGGTGTGGACCAGCTGCACATCCTCCCCAGCAAGATGGAGCAAGGCTGCATGAGATTTTCTCACTGTTCTCAGAACAGTGCACAATTTATAACTTACGAATTGTTTATTTCTGATATTTTCCACTTACTATTTTCAGACCAAGGTTGAAAGCAGGCAACTGAAACCTCAGAAAGCAAAACTATGGATAAGGGGGAACTATTGCATCTGAGCCACCTTGACATTCCAAATTTCAACCCCATTACCACTTGCGTCTGAGCATATATTCACATAAACTGATGCCAAGTGAAAAAAAAATCCTGCAGTAATTCAGTTAAAAATATCTCAGCATATTAATAATGCATATTCTTGGATTTTACTCCAAATCAACTAAATAAGAATTTCTGGGGATGGGCCCTGGGCATCTGCATTTCAAACAAATTTTGTTGGCGTAAAGATCTTCTGGGAGGCTTGATAGCCCTTTCACCATATTCCATTTCTTCTCTTAGGTGTTAGCAGTGGTTAATGACTTGGATCCAGCCATCAGAGGCTCCACTGGGGAAGCTATTATGCTCTGGATTGTGTGGTCCAGAAGGGTACCAGCTGATAGCAATTTTCCTGCATAATTCCTACTTTCCTGGTTTAGTGGTAAAATAGCTGCTAAAAAAACAAAAAGGAAATGATGCAAGGAAATGTGGTATCCTACAGTGAGCTAAAGTCCAGTGTTCGTCCTTGAATCATTTTAAAGTTTAATATGTTATATTAAAACAGCCTGTCTAAACATGTATCTTTGGGCAGAAGTCTGAATACACAGTGAAGGCAAGAGAATGGAAGGCAGTTATGTAGATAAAATTATCATTCAACCAGTGGCCACATTATCATTCCTCCCAGGTTGCTGAGAATGGCATGTGCTTTTGAATCTTAAAATCCACATTCTTCCTAGTATTGGAAATAGTACGGTTTGATCACACAAGAAGGACTTCACATTAAAGGCCAAACTGATTTGCTTTTCCTCAAATTCACCCACATATGAACAGGTTAAAATACAAATGGAGAGAGCAGAAACAAATGATTGAAAAAAAAGATACCTGTGGAAGTCACCCTTATGATTGAAATAGAAATCACATCAAACTCATTCAAACTCTTTTCATTGAAAGTGTAATCTGATAAAATTCCCTATTGTTGTACACTATAGATAAATTTAAATACATTTTGAAGTCATGCATGATTTCATTTTAATACTTTCTTTTAAAATAAAAGGGATTTTTTTGAATCAGTCTTTTAAAATAGTCTCAAGATGATATTTGATTTTCTAAGCTTGACATCCCTAGTTGACAGTGGATGTGTGGATTTCCTGGTACTGGGTAGTGATATAAAGATGTCTACCATCAAATGCTTCACACTTTAGAATCATAACAGTATGCTTGACAAATCTAGAGAATTTTAGGGAATTTGTCAGTTTTCAAAATTCTGATTATTGAATGGCTTATATTAGGTGCAATTTCTTTATGATGCATATTTCAGAATCTTTTTGAATATTGTAATAGATAGTGCCCAGGCTCTGGAATCATTTTTATTTGCATGCCAATCTTATTACCTATTTGGTTGCATTTAAAAATAATTTTTCCAAGGTAATACCAGATATTCTGACTGTGTTCTAATTAGGGAACCAAAGATGAAAAAATCTTTGAGGAATACATTTGTTATTCCACGTAAAGGGTTCTTTCAGAGTTTTTCATGTGTAAAACATTCAATAAAACTTAAACTAATAGTAGTCATTATTACTATATGCAAGATTATCAGTTATCTTAGCTTTGAAATAAAGCAGAAGGCTACAATCTTTTAAGAATGTTTGGATTCCACACTTTCATACTTTACAATAAATTTTTATTTGGAAGCCTCATAGTTGGTATATAAAGTAAATTGTAAAATAACTAAAAATATATATGCTAAGAAAAAAGTAAGGTTCTTCAAGATTCATATTGAGGAAGAGTTCTCAGAATGAAATATGAGGTTATTATAGTATTCAGATGCAATATAAAGTGGTTTTCAAGCAAATGTTGTATCTAACACAGTGTAAATCCATCAGTCAATGCTTTAGGTAATACAGACGTTGATTTAAAACTATCTTAATAATAGACAAGCTCACATGAACTTACATCTTTCTACATCACCTGAGGAAATGCCAAAAGCGACTAGGAAAATGCTACAGTTATAAACCAAGTTCTGAAACTCTCCAGAGATAATGATTCCTAGAAGAAAAGACTGGCGGTTGGATGTTTACATCTTCCTATCTCAGGCATTCAGCATTAGACTGTGTATACAGTAGGTGCTGTTAAATAGCACAGAATTACCTCTCTTATCTTAATGTGTAGCTCTTTTAGCCCAAGGTCATTGATATCATTTGATAAATTTCTATCTTTTTATTTTTGTCTTGAGGCCTCTCCTTTTCTTCCTCACAGAATTTTTACATGCATTTGTCTCTACTGACTGGAATATTTCAACTAGTAAGATAAATATTTAGTGTCCTCTAGGAAATTTTATCCGTGTCACTTCAGAATACATTTCATTCATCATTAAAGAGCTTTCTTCTTTCTTTAAAACAATCTGATATAAGTCAACTCTTCTTTGCTTAATTGTGAATTCAGATTTTTCTAACATGAAAATACAGCATTTCCCCTTCCGAATTCCATGATATTCCATGATGCATGGTTCTAGACTTGCATTATTCTTGTTTAGTTATTGTACTTAATGTTTTATCCAACATATATAATAAGTATAACTCATGCATAAAGCATGCAGTTCTTACCAAGAAAGAAATCACATACTGGATTTGTTCTTTCTTGTCCATGGAAGAAATTTGAGGCACATTCTCACGTTTTCAGTGAGATTTAGTGACAAGAGACATTTCAATATTTAAAAAGTGTAATTCAATGTATTTTTAAAACTCCCAAATCAAGTAGAGCCCAAACAGAGGATGACAGCCTCGCTGAGCTGAAGATACAGAGACGGGGGTTGATAATGGTGAAATTGCTGGAATTTGCAAAAGTGAGTACCGGAGTGGAGGAAACTCTGCAGAAAACAGATCTTGAGAAATATGATAAGGTTCATGAATGTTTGGTTGACTACCAAGCTACACACATATAGAATGAGAACCCAAGAGACCTGGCCAGAACAACTACTGGGATAAAATATCAACTATGGAAATACATACTGAATGACTACTATGACTATCATAGGGTTGGAAACACTTGAGGTTTAACTATGTAAAGCAGAAAGTCCTCATCTAATACATAAGTCATTCAGTAGAGAAACAAGAAAGATACGCCATAAAAGTAGGGATAAACTAATTCTAGGGAATAACTACTCTAGATCTGCCCTAACCCTGTTGCTCAAAATAAGCCTCTTTGGGAGGCCAAGGTGGGCGAATCATGAGTTCAGGAGTTCGAGACCAGCCTGACCAACATGATGAAACTCCGTCTCTACTAAAAATACAAAAATTAGCTGAGTGTGGTGGCAGGCACCTGTAATCCCAGCTACTAGGGAGGCTGAGGCAGGAGAATAGCTTGAACCCAGGAGGCAGAGGTTACAGTGAGCCGAGATCATGCCACTGCACTCCAGCCCAGGTGACAGTGCAAGACTCCATCTCAAAAAAAAAAAAAAAAAAAAAGCCTCACACAGATTAGAGCTGATGTAAAATTCGATTCATTTCTACCAAACTCAATGCGCAATAAGAACTATAATGAAATCCAGGTATCTTACCGTTAACAGCTGTGGTGTCTAAAACTCAGACAAAATTACAAGACATGTGAAGAAACAAAAATAAGTTATCTAAAATCAAGAGAAAAGTCAGTCAATAGAAACCAACATAGAAATGACAGTGATGATAAGATACTCCAAAGCTTTAAAGGAACTGTTGTATGTACATTCAAGTATTTAAAGAAAAGGAAAACAATAAGAGAAATGGAAGATTATATACTTTTAAAACACATGGATGTTATGTAAATAATAAAACAATATCTGAAATGAAATTTTAGTTGGTTGCTTTATCAACAAATAAACAACTTTAGAAGAAAAGATCTGTGAATCTGAAGACATTGCAATAGCAACTATCTGAACATAAACACAGAGATGAACAGAAAGCAAAAAACAAAAAACAAACAAAAAACTGTGAAACAATACCAAGTGGTCTGATATACATGTAATCAGAGTCCCAGAAAGAGGAGGCAGAAAATAAATAAAGAATAAATAAAATGAAAAGTTTTGTCACCAAGAGGTTTGCACTGAATGATAGGTTAAAGGAAGTATTAAACTTGAAGGCAAATTATTTTAGCTAGAAACATGAATTTAGACAACAAAACCAAAAGTGCCAGAATTGGTAAATATGTGGTTAACTAAAAATAGTGTTATCATTTATGAAATTTAACAAATAAATATTGACTGATTAAATTAAAATAACTGAATTATGACTTTATAATGTATAGAAATAAAATGTGAGATGAGAGCATAAAGATGTCTATGAAGAAAAAGTATTACATTGTAAGAAATGCATTTTTACATTGTGTGTGAAGTAGTATAATATTACTTGAAGTTAAAGTTTGATAAGCTAAAGACAAATATTATAAACTTTAGACTAACGACAATATTAATAATAATAAAAGAGCTATCGCTAATAAGTTTACAGAAGACATAAAATTGAGCACAAAAATAGCCATTTAATACTGAAGAAAACAGTTCAAGATTAAAAAAACAGAGTGAACCAGCAAACATGAATTGTAGACTTAAAGTTAACAGTGTCAAATATTACATAAAAATAAATAGAATAAGTCCTCAAATAAAAAGGCAGTCATTGCATGACTAGATTTAAAAACTCAGTAAGATACAAACTACACACCACACACACACACACACACACACTCAAGAAAAACCACAATGTTTTACTTGGAAAGTTATAAAGACAAAGAAAGTTTAACAAGTAAAATTGCAAAAAAGAAAAAATATATAAATATGCATCTAGAAAATTCTAGTAATAAAAATGCTAGGGTGTTATATTAATATCATAAGGAAGCTCAAGTGGCTATATTAATATCAAATGAAATAAATCTTAGAATGATGAATATTAGTGATACAGAGGGCCATCTCATAATAATGAAAAGGTCAATTAAATAATAAGACACACTAAAAATGATAGTAACACTACCTAGTGGTGCTTCTGACAGGAACAGAAGTTTGTTTTTTCTTCAAATTCTGAAAATTAATCAATAGATTAACAGAATAAAGGAGAAAAATACATGATAATTTCAAGAGATGAATTTGATAAAATTCAAGACTCATTCATGATGAAATTTTTCAGCAAACTATGAATAGAAGGGGATTTCCTCAACCAATTGAGGGTCAACCACAAAAATTTCAGTTAATATTACATTTAATGTTAAAAGACTGAATATTTTTCCAAAACATCAGCAACAAGTAAGGTTGTACTCTCAACCTTCATTTAACATACAGCTTAGAAAGAAACACATAAATTGCCCGTATTCATTGACAACATCATCCTAAAAATAAAAAACACTCATCAAGATGTAGAACATTTCCATCATCCCCAAAATTCCCTCACTGCTTGCTACCATATGTGCGCAAAGGATTGACTGCAAAGAGAGATAAGAGAACTTTGTAGTGTGATAAAAATATTCTACATCTTGATTATTGTTAATAGTGACATAAGTGTACACATTTGTCAAACTTTTGGAACTGTGCACTTGAAAAGAGGATTTATTGTAAGTCAACTATACCACAAAAAAGATGGCTTTTTATAAACCTTCCAATGTGTTAAATTTAAAACATCTGCCTTCCACAAGCTTGGTTTTCCTTCAGGTCTGGAAGATAGCCTGGAAAAGTGGGGTATGTTTTTGTCTTCTCTCTCCATTCCTCAATTTTCTCTTTCATTCCAGTATCTATTGTATCTGATTCTGATCTCTTCATCGTCTTTCCCAGGAAACACAGGGATCAAGGTAAAGAGCACAATCTTGTATGGCTGATATAGCTGTAACCTGTCACTGAAGGCCTATGTCAGGGAGATAAAATACTGCTGGTACTTTTCCTTTCATGTTACTCAAAGACTCTTTCATTGGCAACCTCCAACTTTAATTCATTTGATATAAATGGGCTCCATTTACTTCACACCATGCTTTTCCTAAAAAGTCCCCAGCTCAGACGTCTGCCATTCTAGGTCCTCTGGCCCTACTAGGACTGGGGTTTTCTTTAAGATGATCCTATGTTTTGCTACTACTTTATATAATCAGAAAATTATGTAGAAAGCATAAATCACAACAACCCCCAATCTTGGAAAATAAAAAATGTGATTTGCTTTGGAAATGTAGTTGGGCTAGAATTTTAGCCTCTATGTAAGTACATCCATCTATTTTCCTTCTAATACCAGCCAGTCCCAGCTGCAGTCTACATTTGCATATAATAATAACATATAAAATGTTCTGCTACTGTAAACAAAAAATAAAATTACAAACCCCCTAACCACCTGAATAGACCCCTCCTCTTAGCCAGGGCACTCCAAAATTAACCTGAACAACTGGTTCAGGCCATTATGGGAAGGAAGGGTCAGACATGCATCGTCATACCCTCCTCCCTTTTGGAATTAAGAAAAAGTCAACCAGCATTTAACATCCACACAGACCTTAAGTCTGATAAGAAACCTTTACAATCTATTCTCTCTGAAGCCTGCTACCTTGGGACTTCATCTGCATGGTAAACTTTGGTCTCCACAACCTCTTACGGTAATCCTGACATTCCTTTCTATTGTTAATAACCTTATCAATCAATTGCTAATTAGAAAAATTTAAAATCTACCTATAACCTGGAATCTCCCACCTGCCCCTTGATCCCCACCTAACCCCCTTCAAGTTGTCCCATCTTTCTGGCCTGAAACAATGTATATCTTACATGTGTTCGATTGAAGTCTCATGTCTGTCTAAAATGTATAAAACTGGGCTGTGTCCTGATCACCTTGAGCACATGTTCTCAGAATTTCCTGAGGGCTGTGTCACGGGTCATTGATCACTCATGTTTGGCTCAGAATAAATCTCTTCAAATATCTTACAGTTTGACTCTTCATCAACACTACTGATGAAACTGCAACTTCTTCTCAACACTATTAACTCTTTTCTCTACCACACAATAGAGACCAGGTTAACCACTTGCTTTTAGTTTTTCTTTTGTGTCAGATATCAATTCCTTTGTCCCTGAAGCCCCAAGGCACATGTTAATACCGTCTGTCTTTTTTAATACTTTAAGTTCTAGGGTATACATGTGCAGAACGTGCAGGTTTATTACATAGGTATACACGTGCCATGGCAGTTTGTTGCACCCATCAACCAAAAGAACAAAGCTGGAGGTATCATGCTACCTGGCTTCAAACTATACTACAAAGTTACAGTAACAAAAACAGCATGATACTGGTACATGTTAATGCCTTCTAATGACCCTTTTTGAGTTCTCTTACTCATAAAATAATTGTAGAAAGCCATATTCTCATACCCTCCCATGCTAATCTTAAACACCTTTAAAGCAGTCCTTATTACTGGCTTCTTTATCTTCAACCATTTTTCATAAGGAGCTGTGACTTACAAACTGCTGTTCATTGACTTGGTTTTGAATTTCTGAAATACTTACATAGACAATGTCATGACTTGGAAGTTGGAGTTTGATGGTCATCAACAGTGCTGTTCATCAAGTGTATCTGACTCACCTTCTATGGAAACAGTTGGATTGCACCCTTAGGCCCTTCTAAGTTAGAATTGTGTGGTTATCTGATTTGCTTTGGCCAATGAAATGTGAACAGAAGTGATGTGTGTCATTTCCAGGCTAAAGATTTAACAAAAGCCATTTCTTAGGTTGCATTTTTCTTGCTAGGGTTATCCTAAGTCCCCATAAATCAGTCTATGATGAATTCTCTTAAAAATGGAACAATGAGCAAGGATCAAAATCTGTTTTGTTGAGATATGTTGGATTTGCTATATTTATATAACCTAAACTAGTTCAGAGCCAAAATCAGCTTTTGTACCCACTGTCAAATCTCTGAGATGGGACATTATCAGGAAAATCTGCATTTAAAATTCTATAATTATAATTAATTATAATTACCATATGTTATTAAGTTGTTATCATTATATCAATGGAACAATTTTTTTTGAAAGCATTTCTGGGCAGACCACGCAATTAGCATCTGTCAGGCATGTACCAGTTACTGTGCTCTGCAAAAGGCAATCTTTTCATGCCCATAATAATGAACTGAAAATCAAGACTTAGGCAAAGGCTGTGTTATTTGCCCAAAGTCACAAAATGACTAAGAGAGAGGACAGATTTTATCTCAAATAATCAGTGTTTATTTAAAAAATAAGATGTAATTCAACAGTTTATCTTCAAATCATATGTTTGTCATTGGCATCCAAATTCCTTTGAAACTATACCAATGCAGGGATTAAAATATTAAATCATCACAAATCATTGGGCATCTGAAGGAACGTTTGGTTAGATGGTGGCTCTAGTCGTTCCATTTCTGAAGTACTCTAATTCTACCTAAATGACTCTTCAGTGCTTTCTTGAATATGTCTCAGGATAAAAGGATCACTACTTCATTGTAGTCTATGCCATGGTTAAACAACCAAAAAGAATTAGAAAGTTCCTCATTGTATTGTATTGATATCCTTCTCCAAATATCATTCATTCAATTTTCAAATTTCGTGTTCTATGAATATAAGTCTTCAGATAAGGTAAAGGTTGCCAAATGAATGAAAACAATTATGGTGATCTTTTCACAACTTTTTAAACTTAAGTATGTGAGGTTTCTAATGATAGTCTGTTAACTATATCCCTGCTTCTTTCTTGCCAGCCCAAATCTATTCTCCTCACTACATTCTGAGATCTGTTTTAAACCTGGGCAAACATGCATCTTCAAAACACTTCAGTGATTGTCCATTACTCTAATAAACAAAATTCTTACCATATTTGGCAGGTGCCATTTCCTCTCTGGCTTCATGCAAACCATATCAATCTAGTCCATTAAATAAAGCCACAATTGAAGATGATTACACATATTTGTGATTGATGGTAGTAGTTGGTAACTTACGAAAATCACCTATGATAACATGGAATATCCTATCAATGCTGATTCTAACACATGCCATTCTCTTTCCCTCTCAATTTCCTTTGAAAATACAACAATTTCTGTGTAATACAGTTTTCTCTCCTTACCTTCTCTAGGTAAATTCCTCCTCATACTTTACATCTTAGCTCAATCATTATTTACTTAGAGGGACTTGAACTTGTGGATGAGAACAAGGATTTTTTTAATACTTAAAAATCTGCATAACATCACGGGCCCCACCCCTGTTTCATTTTACACACACATACGTACACACACACAATTGGCACCTATCACATATATAATTTTAAAACATTAACTTTAGTACTTGTTTCGTCTGTTTTCTCCCACTATAGATCCCATGGTTATAACCTGTATGGTTTTAATTTTCATGGATTTAATACCATTTGCTTATTATCCTTTGTAGATCCTGCACCTAATATAGCACAAAGACAGAGCTGTATATTAATAAACATTTGAGGCTGAATGAACAAATAAATGTGCCAAGCTGGGCATAATACTTAGTACAGGGCAAAGGGTATTAGAAATTCATTACACCAATGCAAATTTGAAACTGCAAGATACCCCTTTACACCTACTGGAATGACTATAATTGTTTTACATATATATTAAAAAAAAAAAGGATCATGAAAGTTGTTTGTGGAGACAGGGAGAAATTGGATCACTCTTACATTGTTTTTAAGGATGTACAATGGTGCAGTCACTTTGGAAAACACTTTGGTAGTTTCTTAAAATGTTAAACGTATCTTTACTATGTGACCCAGCCATTTCACTCTTCGCTATCTATGCAAGATAAATGAAAACATGTCCACATAAACACCTGCCCACAAATGTTTATAGAAGCATTATTCACAGTCACCAAAAAGTAAGAACAATCCAAATGTCCATCAGCTGCTGCATGAATAAACAAAACACAGCCTATCCACACAATGCAATGTTATTTGGCAATAATAAGAAACAAGGTCCTGATACAAACCACAACTTGAATGAGCCTCAAACTCACTCGTCTACATGAAATCAGACAAATACAAAATCATATACTGTATAATTTCGTTTATTTAAAATGCCCAGAAAAAGCAAATTTATAGAGACAGAAAGTAGATTTATGGTTGTCTGCAGCTTGTGGTGTAAACAGAAAGTGACTGAAAATGAGCAAGAAGATTTTTTTTTTTGAGGTGATAGAAATGTTCTAAGATTACATGGTGCTGATGATTGCACAGCTTTCTAAATTTGTGAAATATTATTAAATTGTACCACAAAATGGGCAAATTTTATGAACGTAAATGATTTCTCAAAAATCTTACTTGAAATTTGGAAAGTAAAGAGGATATTGTCACAGTTGAATTAGCATTCACATAGGAAAGGGGCATATTCTAACCCTTTGAAGATTGGAAGAGTAGTTGCAAAGCTAAAATCGTGATCCTAAAGCTTATCCACAGAACGTTCCTTTGAGCCATCCTGTGCACGAGTTGAGTGCTGACAATAGCTGGCATCTGAGGAGAGCCTTGTATGGTAATCTGGATGATGCTCACGGTATTCATAATGCTTTGCAAAGGCTCTAAAAACCTTCACTGAATCTCTGGAAAAATAATCTCTCCAAGTACAGAAGGATAAGCCCCTGAGATATTTCACATTTTAAGAAATAGATATTCCCACAACTCAATAAGTAGATCCTGCTGTTCAGCTTACTCTTCTGTAACAAAAAAAGATAATATTCAATCTCTTTTTCTCTCCTTGTACAAAGTGAAATCTAAGCCAATGTTTCAAATAGAGTTATAGCATTTTCCCTTTATAATAAGTCATTGAAGATTGAAAACAATTTATGTGAGCATTTAATAGCTCATTAATTTCTAATAATCAGATGCAACGGGAGCTTATGTATTAGGAAAAGATAGTAATTTTATTTTATTTTAGAATTTGAAATGAAAACTACAGAAATCTAAGAAGATGTGAAACTGGTTTCAGAAGAATCCCAAAAGATGTCACATGTGGATTTTCTGCTGATTACTCTGCATTCTTACTTTTAAACACCCATTTGCCAAAACCTCAATACCCACAGCAGTCTAGGGTATGGGAATGATGCCTAAATACTTGTGCGTTGCTTTTGTTACCATGTTCTTACAGTTGAATATCATTCAGGATTTTAAAATTACTAGTATTTCTTCTTACAGTATCTCCAATTAAATTCTCCTGTTCACTACAGCCATGGTATTCTTCCTTGATTATTCCTCTTGTCCTTCATCAGTCCTCATTTTAAAGATAAAGAAGTTGAAGGAAAAAAAATGTGTTTTGGCTTACATGTGTTTTGTTGGAAATGCTTCTTCTGTCCAAGAAGCCATGGAGCACTTAGAATTATCTTGCTTGACTTACAGAACAGCAATTGCCCATCCGTGTGCAGGCTGGAATCAGTGGTTTGCCAGTGACATTTTAAAGTGAATGTTTAAGTGATTAGTTTTAACATTCCCAACCAATAACTAGTTCTACACAAAACTATTCCATCTATAAGGACAAAAAGGAGCTACAGCAACAGAGAGCCTAAGTGTACTAAAATATTTATGGATAAGTGGTATGATAACTGGGACTTGCTTCAAAGAAATACAAGTGGAAGAAATCAGTGAGAAAATAAATGAAACAAGCTTGGACATGAGTTTAGAATTTTTAATATTTGAAATATGGGCATGTGAAGTTCAATAAGGCACTTTTTCTACTTTTATATATTCAATATTTTTCACAGTAAAAAGTTAAAAGAAAACCTAGATAGATAACCTCCAATAACATATTTGTTTTTTACTGCTCTGTAGAGTTGGGCAAGACTTTCAACCTCCTTGAATATTACCTTCACTGAAAAATAAAATAATAGGATACCCCCCATAGGACTATTAGAAATATTAGAAATAGTTCTGCATATATAAACAATAAGCAATATAACATGGTAGGAAACTTAAAGTCAGTAAATGTTACCCATGATTTAATTAACAGACCTTTGGAAGGAGGCACTTATACTTTTAAATAAGAATAAGATGACATAATGTATGTAGATTCCCTAATACAGTGTCATGCTTGTAGAAGTCATTGAAGCATACATTTTAATTTCTGTATCTTTGGCGTGCTCTAACCAGTCACAATTAAGGATTGTCTGACAAGCCTGTTGAAAGAGATAAGTCCTTTACAACAAATACTATTCGAGTTCTTTAAAAGTATTAAAGGACATTTGGGTATCATTAAGTATTTTTCTAGAGGGGCTGATCCTAGATGCTATTTACTTCATCATGCATTGTATTCACTAATATCTTTGGATGGTTCATGGTCACACATTTCTCACTGCCCTCCCTTTAAGAGTCTTATAGATGGAAAAATTCTGAAATCCATTTGAACTTGTGGTTGCTCAGTGGCAATTTCTCTATGAAAGGCATTATTTCAATCACCTTCATCTCCCTAGGAGGAAGGGCAGGGCCCATGTTTGGTATTTCTAGAAAGACCAGTTGAAGACAGAACAAAGATTCTATGAAAGGCATTATTTCAGTCACCTTCATCACCCTAGAAGGAAGAGTAGGGCCCATGTTTGGTAATTCTAGAAAAGCCAGTTGAAGACAGAGCAAAGATATTTTGGAGGATACCTTCCCTCCAACATTTGCTCACCATTGCACCTTTCGTGTTCCTCAGAGATTGGTTCTGTCATTGTGGTGTTGTGTCTTGATTAATTGTCTTTTCCCCTTACTCTCTTACAAATACGTGGGATTTTGTAGCTGTCATATGTATGATGGTTCTGTGAGACTAGCAATAATACCTTCTTCGAAACTTTGTGATTAATTTTATGTTCTTGTCTTTCTGAGGATGGAAGACTAGGTTAAGAAATAGAGCCAAAACCTCTAGAAAAATAAGTGTTGTAATAGGATGTTAAAGTGAGTGTAAATTGCTATGCTGCTAAATCCTGTGTTATTCACTCTCATTCACTCATTCACCAAGTATTACTTGAGAAGAAGAACGCTTAGAGTTTTTTTTTTTAATTGGCTAGGCAATAAAAAAGGTTAGCTATAAAAAATCCAGATAGAGCTTAATATCTGATGGGAGACACAGTTGAACAACAACATTATAACATGCGTTAATCGAACACATATTTCATTAATCATAATTGTTGCATATGCTATGGAAATATTTCAGGTTACATTTTGGGTCTATATCAAAGGGCCCTAACACCAACTAGAAGCATAAAACATTACCAGGACTGTGCCCATTCTTGACTGCTTGCATTCAGAATCATTTTTTGACTGTCCAGTGCTCCGCTCTGTACTGCAGGAAGTGCTGACCTGAGAGTTCCTTTGTAGTCCAGAGCTTGGCTGGTTAAGCTAATGGGACGCAGTGGAACTCTTAGAGGGCAAGACTCCAAGTTATTCATCTCCCTTATTTTCCACTTTGTGTGGCATTTCTGGCAGCAGCTGAACCTCATTAATGGATTCAACTCCCTTTCCTTTAATTTGGCCTCTTTTGATTTTAACTTTTCTGGTTAACTCCAGACTCTTGGCTCCAGTAATTCTACTCCTTCTCTCTCTCTGCATAGGAGTGGAGTAACTTCCTATTATTGACAATATTTAGGTTACTCCCCTATTTCCTGTTTGGTTTTTAGCGTCTTCCATCATCTTTGTCACCATTGTTTTGTATTAAATTTGAACATTCAACATGGTTTCTGTTTTCTTGGTACATCTTTGGTCAACACAGTTAGAATTGAGAATAGAGAGAAGGTGGGAACAAAGGCATTGTTTTCTCTAAAGGGTCTTATCTGAAAAAAAAAAAAAACTACAGATTTCATCTTTCTTGGCTTGGATAACAAAATGACAAGGTGTAAGAGATTGTCCAGTGAGATATCATTAAAGGTAAAAATGGCAAATTAAAGCAAGTTTGGGGATTAAGGGGAAGGGTAGAGAAACACAAGCTCATTGAAGACCTGATTTTAAAGGACACATTTGAGCAGATTTGAGGTATATGAATGAATCAACCATTCAGGTATCTGGAAGAGGGAAGGGAAAAAGAGAGTGCTGAGAGAGGAAACAGCACTTTCGATGGCACTGAGACGGTGATGAGTATGATTAGTTCAACATGGAGAAGACATAAAAAAGGAGCTTTTTGTTAAATTTTGTATAGTTTCTATAAGAACTTTCAGAACACTGAAAGTTCAGTTGCCCTGTATATAAAATGGAGATAATAATCAGTTATTTTACAGAAGAGTTAGGATGACAAGACATAGGGTATGCAAAGTGCTTAACATAGACCAGGCACAGCATCACGAGGTCAATGTATTATTATTATCATTATCTTTCTTACTGTTGCCTTTTTTGTGTTTTCCATCAGTACTACCCTTCCTGCAGAGACAATGAGCTTGCCTTGCTTTACTCATACTTTTCTTAGAAGATGATTGTCAGCTTTTAGGACAGAATCAGTGGCTCTAAATCAAAGCACAACTTGCTCTCCCACTTGAAAATGAATCTAAACTAATTGCTACTGTGTTCATTGGAATTGGACGATAAACTTATTTATGGGCGGAAGTCTTTGTCTTAAATTACTTAATAAGAATCTAACACTGAGGCTGTATTCAGGCTTTGATGTTTACAGAATGAAAGATGAATATTCTAGTCCACATTGGTTATCTAATTTGAGAAATTTAGATGAATGTGGAGTTGTCAGTTTTCACTTATACATAACTGAAGCAAAAAGTCTTATTCATGTCGAGATATTTCTATGTCAGTGAATCTGATTTCTCAAAACCAAAATAAAGCCACACAAACATAATCTGAATGTTTAGAAAATTATTCAAATAATGATCAATATTCATCGAGGAATACTTCCATTCTTCTTACTCTATTTTCATAGCAGCACGATTTTTTTTTGCCTGAATTATTCATTTTTCAAATTTCTTAGTCACCTACGCTATACAGGGCACTATTCCCAGAATTGATTGCCTCAACTATCCATTTAGTTTTGCCTGTGAAAACAAAACCAAAGAAAAACTGAAAATCCACTTTCTCATTCCAAAGTTCTTATTTTAAAAATCAGCAGTTGGTTTGTGTTCAAGTGGTACTTTTCAAGTGCCCCTCATCTGGTTCTTTTAATTCCTGTGCACTCTCTTTAGTATGTTCAGATCACTAGATATTCCTGCTGTGTAACCTTCCACCTACCTACCCCGGGTCTGCCGCTGTCTTCTACAGGCTTTCAAGTTCTCTGCAGAAAGATCAAATCATTAATGGTATTAAAGATGTTGCAGTGAAATTGTTATCTATGCTGGAAATGCTACTTGGGTAAAGAAAAAGAGAGATTTTTAATTGGAAGTCTTGCAGCTGGAAACCTTGACAGAGCTGGGTTTTGTGTTTCTTTATATTTATTTGAGCGAATGCATTTTAGGTTAGCAGTATGTGTTTAGAAATTAGAAGGACATTTCTGCATCTTGTATGTATCCTTTTGAGGTTTGAAAGCAGAAGCTGTACTTAAAAAAATAGCTTTTGAAACAACAGAAAAGTAAATAGTTCACTACAGTAACAAGACATTTTTTAAGAAAGCAGCAACCATAGGGTTTAAAAAGAGTTCTACAGACCAATTCTCCAACTTCTTAATCATACAACTGTATGCAAATTATATAATATCCTTTACGGTACTCTAAACTCTAAAATTATGTTGATTCTTTCCTTAAAGGTTGTGATGGATTAAATGAACCATTGAACAATATGCCTGGATTATAATACACTAATTATAGTCTCATTTGTCTTCCTTTTTTTCCTGTAATACCACAATAAAAAGGAATGAAACACAACTATAAAAGAAAGTTGCAATGTTCAGTCCTGATCCCACTCCTAAGCCAAAAAAAATCAGTCACAAAGTTCATAAAGTACATAAGAGTCAATTCTTTACTTAATATGTACTGCACATATACAGATTTTACCCAGTAATCTTAACTATAGATGAGGACATAATAATCATATACTCATTTTATAGACCAGGACCGTGAGGCTCAGATAGTCTAACTACTTTTCTAAAAGCCATTCTCTTCTTTAGCAGCATTCTGGGCACCTGGGCTTCCTGATGTCACAGCCTAGTGTCTTCAGTTTAATGGCTATTATAAAGGTCTTGATGCCCGTCATGAAGAGGATGCTATCAATTTAAATATACTACAAGATGATACTAACAACACCTTCAGTACTCACGCAAACCTTCCTGCCAGAAGTAGTTATCCTAATCTTCTGCTATAAGAAACACCTATTAGCACAATAGTTTCAATTGTGCTTTCTGAAGTCAGACTTTTTGGGTTTAAATCTGGCTTTCTGTCTATCCACTAAGTGCCCTGGGCAAGTTGCTTAATCCTTATGTGCTTCAGTTTTATCTTGAGAATGAAGAAAATAACAGATTTAACCTAAGTAATTTCTAGCAATTTTGACTGCATAGAATCTATAAGCTAAGAATTGTAGTGAGTCTTTTCTAAGGTTCATCTCATTTACATATTATTGCATTCATTTTTATCATCACGATTTCAATCAGTTCCCACCTCTTAAAGGTGAGGAAAGTCATCAGCCTCCGTTGGCAAATCAGAATACTAAAAGTGAAAGCAGTGAAATAACTCATGTCGTAACCTGACCTAAAAGGACTCTTATTTATGTCTCTCTGCATGCAGAATTTGTGTTCTAAACAACTTTGAAGTCTCTCTTCCCAGTAATAACTTTTCCAATGTGCTGGACCTGTAGAGGGAGAAGGAAGGGGAAACCCACACATTCGTGTTCTCTCATTGCTTTCTTTGTGTCGCCTGCATGTGTTAGCTCTACCCATCCATATCCAGCTCCCTGCCTGAGCAGCTAATTTACATTCTGTTATTTCAACTCTGACACAAACCAACTATGTAACCATATGGGCACACAGCCCTTGGAAACTTTCATGAAGGACTCCAGCTTTCTTTACCTATAGATACAAGGACTTAAGATATGTACGGTGGCAATTGTTTCCATATGCTAACCTCCTGCAGGGCCCAAACTTGCCTGCAAAGCAATTTGTTTTCAATTAAGTTAAAGGAGGAGTTTTGTTCTTTTTATGAGTGCTTCCTATGGGGTGTTGAGTATTTGGAAGAAATGAAATGTACTTTCTGTCTAGAATAACCCCAAATGCAGCAATCTGAGCTCTGAACGTAAGTATTAATATCCTCACGTGGTTTGAGTTTCTGCAGAATTACCCCACTGAGATGGCAGTGGGGATATGAAGATTAAAAGACCTTAAATTCCCTGCCATTCTGTCCTCAGGTAGGGGATTCTGTCTATTGAGAGACCTCAGGTTGATGCACAAGGGAAATGCACCCCTTTTATAAAGTGATTTCCCTCTTTCTGCCTTTAGTATATAGGTCAACTTCAACATCAGTTCTAGTGGTCTTTATCATCTCCAACGTGATGTTTTCAATGGAATAAGAAATCTCAAAGCCGTTGTATGTCTTAACATTTTTCAACCAAAGCCCTGTGAGAAAGTTTGGGAGGTTTATTCGGTGAAAGGATTACCTTTCCAGAGCTTATGTTTATTTTTAATTCCAGGCATTAACCACCTATTTCACTACCACGCAACACATTTCAGGTATCTGCAATCCTTAAGAGCCTGAAGTATAGAATCCAAAAGATTAGAAACATAAGGAAGAACAGGAAATGAGAACTTCATTAAAACATAGATTTCCAGCTTGTTCCACAATGCACAAGTATGGTTCTCTATTTCACTTGACAACTTAAGAAACCGGTCTTCTCTCTGTTACACAAAACAAGATTTCACAACGCACTTTAGAATCAAAATGATTCCAGTTTGAATTTAGCTCTTCTGTCGTCTTGGAAAAGGCCCTCACAATCACTCAGGTATTTACATATGTAAAATGGAACAATAATTCCTCTTTTGTAGGGTTGTCATAGGCTAAAATGAGATAAGATGCTTAAGTACCTGGACCGTAAGAGGCACTCAATTAGTGTCAGCCAAACTCTATCCCAAACCCAACTTTCTCTTGTAAGTTGCCCCAGCCACACCCAAGCACATACAGACTGTGAATACTACTTCTGCCACTTAATTACCCCTCATTAGCTTTGTGACTTTAGGACAATAATTTAGCCTCAACCTTACCGTGTCTTAAATTCTACAGCTTTAAAATGAGATAACAATAATATGAGCTCAAAGATATTTGTCGGGAAACAAAAGCGTCAGGAAAAGTGAAACCATCGTTGTGTAAGCCAAGATGCAACACTTACTATACATTCATTATGACTGCAGAATCTTTCGTTTTTCTTCAGTGATGATAAGAATAGTCAGATATTTGGTACAAGAAAACATTTATTCAATCTTTCTGAATATTTAAACATAAATCACAATAATACTATGAGGATGGTTTTACTAGTACTTTTTTATTTTCAGATAAAGACTGAGTTTTAGAGAGTTTAACTAATTTGCTCAAGGCCACATCACTGATATATGTTACGTGTAGGATACAACAGTCTGACCATGTTCTAAAAGCCACTGATTTAGACTGTCTTTCCTGTTCCAATTTCATGTCAGTTAACCAGTTACACTGTGATTGTCTATGTCTACATTCATACCACGACTCCATAAAAGTTGACATACTTCAAAATGTATAGGAGCAAGGAAGTGTGTTGAACAGACGTTGAATAGTGAGTCCTAGGGGATTTATACTGGTATTTTGGCAATGCAATATTTATGTTTTAAAAATGATGAAGCTGCCTGGGTCAAGCGCATCTCTGAAGTAGCCTTCTAACTCTTGAGGGCATTGTTGAGAAGGAGGTATAAAGGTAGATTCTAAAGGTTAATTAATCCTCTCTCTCGGCTTGAATAGATTCATTATTGATCCTTGCAATTCTGTCACTACTGGCTTTCTGAAACCCTAGAATAACTGGGCACAGTGGTGGCAAGTTATAAACCCTCTTGCTAAATGTGTTTTCTCACACAAACATGATTCCATAATGGTCTTTTCCATCTATATAAGCTCTCCTATTTCACATGAGAAAAAATGAGGTTTTAAGGAATATCATTTATATCAATATGCATGATAAGATCTTCAGGGTTTGGACAGAATTTGCAGAAGTGAGAGTTGTGAAATATTTGTGCACCTTTGATAAGCACACATACCTTTATATTACAGTAGCTATTGATTAAACTTTTGAAATAAATCTCTCAGCTTTCTGGTCTTTCTTGTTGTTGTTGTTGTTTATTTTCTTTTTCCTGTGCCAGGTAACATGCTTATTAGCAGAACCATATGTTGACTCCAAGATCATTATCCAATGTAAGAAAATGCAGGGATAGGATGAATATATTTATATAACTCATAATTAAAATCTTTGAAACATTTTTCATAACAAGTATAGTTAATTATACATGGGTGACTCCTCCCTCAAGGCTGATTGTAGTCTACAAAATCATTTTAAGAATTACCTCCTTGTTGTTTTACTCATTTTTCAACCTCAGCTCTGCAATTACTCAAAATCTCCCTGAGTTTCTCTCCAGCCTCACTTTTAGGTATTGATGCCAGGCTGCTTCTCACTTTACAGTCTAGTAGTACCAACCAACTCTCCTTATATATCTGGCTGTCTAGCCAAGCTGCTCCCATTATCGTCAAAAAGGCCCATTTTCCCTTACCTGGGTAAATCATGCACCTTTGTTTGCCACACACACTTTGAGAAGTCAGTCCAGGTTAACCTCCTTCAGAGCTGATTATCAGAGTTCCTTCTCCATGTTCTATTTACACCCTATTATTGTCCCACTCATTGTCTTGATTATTGCTTTTCTATTCTCAAGGCTTCTACTAAAGTAGAGGATCGTATTCATTTTGGGTATGCCTGGGCCACTGCTGCACTAATTTTACCTATTTGCATTATCAAGCTCTGTGGTTTGCATACACATGCATTATCTTTTTACTTTCTCAGTTTATTTTCTTGCATTAGAGTGCCACTAAATTTTTATTGCCTCCATCTCATTATTGCTATAACACTCAGCTGAGAGGTCTCAATCTCCTAAAATTCTTCATTGTCCCTCTGTCGCCCAGTCTTCTTGAGATCCATTTGTCTGGGAACTTACTGTGCCCTTTGAGAACCTCAGACTTTAGACAAGCAAATCAATGATTTTAGGGTAGAGTATGATCTTTAATAGCATTGTTGATAAGGATGTGGATCATAACATTAATCTGCATCCTCCCTATTTGTCACAGTACCTCTTTCTGATAAGCCACGGGAGCACAGTTAACTCTTGTTAAATGTACATGAACAGATGAATAAAAGGTAAAAAAAAATGTATAAAAGGTAGCTTTTGTAGTACTTGACTCAAACACTGAAAATACACTGAACAGCAGTAATAATAATGCACAACTCATATGTATTTAACCATTCCATCAACATTTCCTGGTCACTGTGATCAACTTATTAGACATTGACAGCTGCTGAATTTTTTGCTATTTAGACATTAATAATGTGATATGCAGGGGAAGTACATCATTATCCACTTGAAAATTATTAATATGTGAGAAAGTCAGTGATTTTCTATCTTAAGGAAGCAGATGTAGCCTAAGGGTTGGGTAAGCATATAATTTATCATCCAAATACTTTGGGAATAAAAAGGGCCATTATTACCAACCATAATGCTAGAACAACTGGCATAAACTGGGACACAACCAGGGAATTTGTGATGAAAGGTTAGCTATCTAGAGAAAAAATACAATGTTTTTATGACAGTCACTCTGCTGACATGAATTTCAATGCCCTAATGCAAATGTGATGACCAATTTTATGAAGATTCTCCCATCAGAGATTCTTACCTCTGTCTGTGGCTGCCTGTGAACCTGACCATTGGATATTTCTCTTAGTCACTCTTGCTACGGATCATTATTGCAGTTTGATGGATTTCTTCCTGCAGATATAGCTGTATAAAAATGTCTATTATATTGCTATTTATTTTTGAATTTCCCACTTCAGGCAGTATGAAAAGAGTATGCACATACTTTGCTGAGACTGCTGGAGCTTTTCCACACACACACACACACCAAAAGCATGTATTTATCTGTGTGTATGTGTGTATGTATGTGTTGAGATTTGTCCTGATGTCACCAGCTAAAAAGAGAGTTGTGGGTTTTTTGTTTGTTGGTGGTGGGTTTTTATTGAAGGAGAATAGGTCTCATTTTGCTTGAGATTTCCACTATCATAACAGGTTAAATAATACTAATGAAAGTCTGCAGAAGTCCCTCTCCCAAAACAAGAACAATAAATTTCTATTACTTTGTAGAATGCTTTCATCTGTTTTTCTCTGGAGAAAACTAATCCTGGGTGATTAGATTGGTTAAAGTCTACAATATGTGAGATTGACTTTGAGAGGTCAGGAAGCTTTGAGCAAATGCAGGAAAAGCAGCGGGAAAACTATTAGCTTCTTAATTAGTATAACGTGGTATAATGGTGACAAAATTGCCATAGTAAACTGGCAAAGTGGTCAACTGAGTCATAGAGTAGCAAAACAATTGGTAAACTGCCTATGATAACATGAAAAATTAATTCAGAAAAACACATAATAAATTTGTGGATATTGGCAGGATATTTTCCAGACAAGATGTTGAAAGTGTTAACTGACTTATTTTAATAACTCATAATAAAGTACAGAGAAAGAGAGCTAAAACAAAACAAAGGCAACAAAAATTACTAATTTTATCAGCATAATTTAATGGAATTTAAAAAAACAGGGCTCACGGGTTAAAAAATAAAACTATTTCCTTCAGTTCTTGTCTTTCAATATAAGAGATTCTTATAGTATAAACCAGTTTGGGGAGAAGAGCAAACTATGACCCATGGAGGAAATTTAGTCTGCCTCTTGTTTTTGTACAGAGAAGGTTTTGTTAAAGCAGAACTATGCCCACTGTTTTACATATTGTTTATTGGATGCTTCCTCCCTAGAAAGACAAATTTGAGTAGACGTGACAGAGAAGATATAGGCCCCCAAAGCCTTTCCTGACTCTAAGAAAAGTTTGTGCACTGGTAGCATAGGAAAAGATAAAATCAAAGATGTAGGTGCCCTTTGTTAAGGGTAAACAATTTAAGATGGTACTCTAAATAATTTAAGATGGCACCTCATAGAGATATTGCATAGTGTACTCCCATAAACGGATAGCAGACAGTAAAATCTTGTTGTTGTTGCTGTTGTTATTACTATATGAGTTACGCATAAAATAACCTTTATTTCATGCCAATGTGGGGCCCTGAGGTCCCAGAGACAGACATAAAGAAGAGAAAGAGGTAAATGAGGTATGATGCGAGAAAGTAAAATTAAACCACCTTCATTTTATACAAGTTTCTAGGAATTTTTCTGCTTGGGAATTCTGTTCTAGCTACATAATAACAGTAGCTAGTATATACGGACCGACTTGTGCATGTCAGGCGCTTTGCAGGCATTATCTCTAATTCTTCCAGTTGCAATACTAAGAGGTCAATAAATGAAACCTATTATCATGCATCAGGCTCTGTGGTAAATGCTTTTCCTCATTATAGCGTATAATCCTTAAAATCATTTTTATGATAGGCATTATTAACCCAACCTCGCAAATGAAGCAAAAGAAGCACTATGACTTTAAATCATGGGCACATACACACAGAGTTAGAAAGTGGCAGAGTGAGGAATCCTATTTGGATTGATCATAATCTGAAATTGACTTTTGTTTGTTTGTTTTACTGGTGCCACACTGCATCTTGGCAAAGGGAAATCCTAGATATTGAGAGTTCTTTGGCAGATATTTATAAACACTAACAATGGATTTGTTTGCCTTGTCCTCAGGAGTGCTTTTCTAGAAGGAAAGTGGAAAGTTGGGAAAGATGTCATACTCCATAGTGAGTTCTATTATCAGCAATGTTAACCCTCCAGTATCTTTCCCTAGCATGATTTATAATTTTAAATGAATTTATACTTGGAGCCATTATCAGGTTTCAAACCGTGTCTTGGAGAGTCATAATGGGGATGATGGAGTTTAGTCATATTGGGGGTGATGGGGTTTGGTCATATTGGGAATGATGAGGTTTGGTCATATGGGGTGATGAGGTTTGGTCATATGGGGGTAAGATAGGATGATGGGATATAGACAGAGCCTCTGGTCCTGCCTCTGGTTCTGTTTCAATCACAGAAGCTTTGTGTCTCTGTGTTGTATAATAATTAGGAAATATTTAAAAGTGTAGCTTATTAAACAAACATCTCTATTTTCTTTGTTGTTGGTGGTGGTGGTGGTAGTGGTGGTGATGGTTTTGAGACAGAGTCTTGCTCTGTCACCCAGGTTGGAGTACACAGGTGTGATCTCAGCTCACCGTAACCTCTACCTCCCAGGTTCAAGTGATTCTCCTGCCTCAGCCTCCCAAGTAGCTGGGATTACAGGCATGTGCCACCATGCCTGGATAATTTTTGTATTTTTAGTAGAAACAGGGTTTTACCATATTGTCCAGGCTGCTCTCAAACTCCTGACCTCGTGATCCACCCACCTCAGCTTCTGAAAGTGCTGAGATTACAGGCATGAGACACTGTGCCAGCCTTCTGCTTCTATTTTTCTTTTTTTCTCTTAGTAGAATACTTCTGCTGTACACAAATTCCCATAATGTGGATGGAACCACTGGAGTCTGACAGGGGAAACCATTTCCCAAAGACTGACTTTGACTGAGATAGAATTAGACACTAGTTTCTCCAACTTTCTTCTCCTTATAGGCTCTGCTGTAAGGCTGTCAGTAGGTAAAGTTCCAGTCAATTTTAGTGTGCAAAAAGATTCGGTTAACTGTCCCATAAGCCCCCAAAATTTAGCTGAATATTTACATAATACATTGCCATGGCCTGTCTTGAAGATTGGGTAATGGAAGAGAACCAATTCAAGATTTATCTGTTTTACCTGGGCCACCTTTCAACTAATTCATGACCTTATTTGGGTCAATTCATTTAAGTAATAACCTCTGGGTCTGAGGCCTTGTGAATACACTGAGCAGAATGACCCTGCAGATGCTGTCCTGAGCACCATAGAATGTTTACCTGGTTTCTAATCCCTTGATGCCAGTAACTGCCCACCCCTTTCCTAGATGTGACAATTCCAGACACTGTCAAATATCTCCTGAACTGCAAAATCACTCCCAGTTGAGAACCCACTGATGTGATTTAGGCACTGAAATAATTTATTTGATCCTCAGTTCTTAGCGATATCTAGAAGAAAACTAAACTCACCGTCTAAAACAATATTGCTCTTGTGTTAGAATGCAAAACCAGAATTTGAGTAAAGATGGATTCAGCTTTTAGAGTTTTTTCTTTTAACTGATTTATGATAACCGAGTTGTGCAGCCATTGAAGTGTTTGTGGATGTTTCAAATGACCTGCTTTTCATGAACATCAAATTTTTGATCTATCTGTAGGAAAAAATGGATTGATAGCTGCTATCAAATTTGATAGCAGATCTTGGATATATAAAAAAGTTTTCCTGCTGTAAAATTTTAGCTGTCTGTCACTTACGTTATATTATGTCGCATCTCACAATGACATATTACAATGTAATGCAATGTAAGTCACATAATAGACAACCGCAATTCATAACTTTCTGAACAGGAGAGCCATTCTCTACTGAGAAGCTTCCCAAGGGAAGTGAAGGAATCCCTCTGCTGAGGTCATTCACAGCCATAATGCTACTGGTCTGTCTGTGACTTACTCTTTATTTTCACAGCCTAACTTGCTTTAAAACGGACCTTCCTCCATTTCTTCTGATTGCAATGGGGCTATCAGTCAAGTGGCTCCGGTGGAAAGTGGGGAATTAAACTGACCCATCAGAAGTCTCAAAGGTGCTGTTACCCTAAAGAAACAGTTGGTGTGAATTAAATCATTAGATAAATGCAAATCAAAACCACAATGAGGTACCGTCTCATAGCAGTCAGAATGGCTATTATTAAAAAGCCAAAAAACAGATGCTGGCGAGGATGCAGAGAAAAGGAACACTTATACTCTGTTTGTGGGAATGTAACTTAATTCAAGCACTGTGTAGATAAGTCTGGAGATTTCTCAAATAATTTAAAACAGAACTACCATTTGACCCAGAATTTCCATTACTGGGTATATACTCAAAGGAATAGAAGTCATTCTAGCATAAGGACACATGCATGCACTAATCGCAGTAGCAAATACGTGGAATCAACTTAGATGGCCAGCAATGATCGACTAGGTAGGGGAAATATGGTAATATACACCAAGAAACACTACACATCCATTAAAAAGAATGAAATCACGTCCTTTGCAGGAATATGGATGCAGCTGGAGGCCATTATCCTAAATGAATCAACACAGGGGAAGGAAACCAAATACTGCATATTCTCACTTATGAGCAGTAGTTAAAGACTGAAGTATACATGGACATAAAGAAGGAAACAATAGACACTGGGGACTATTAGGGGAGCAAGAGGAGGCGGTAAGGGTTGAAAAATTAACTCTCAGGTACTATGCTCACTACCTGGGTAATAATATAATTATTCATATATAAAAGCTCAGCAATACGCAATTTACCAGTGTAAAAAACCTGCCCATGAATCTCCTGAACCTAAATTAAAAGTTGTAGAAAAATAAAATAAAAGATTGATTTACCTCTGGGAAGCTACAGCCTCATACGCTTAGGGGCTTGTCATTGAGATAATGCTTTTCTGAAAATAAGACAAGGGAGTCCTCACTGGGATTATTATCGTGTCAATGGACACTTTGGTTGGTTTTCAGGGTTCACTCTTTCCAGAGCCAGCATCTTGTACAGGAAACACTCACACAACAGTACACAGCAGCTTTGAGAACACGTCGCCCTTATGCAGACAGGGAATGGCTCAGTTGGGTCACATGTCCACCACCTAGGCCAAACATGGACCCTTACCCAGGAATTGATTTGGAACCTGGGATAGAGAACATCTCTTATCCACAAACACCAAGCTATGAGATGCAGTCAGAACTACACTTTTGGAGAGTGTTTTTTGTTTGCTTTTTGTTTTTGTTTTTTGTTTTTTTTTTGAGACAGAGTCTTGCCCTATCGCACAGACTAGAGTACAGTGGTGCCATCTCAGCTCACTGCAAGCTCCGCCTCCCCAGCTCAAGCAGTTCTCATGTCTCAAGTCTCAACCTCCCAAGTAGCTGGGATTACAGGCCTGCGCCACCATATCTGGCTAATTTTTGTATCTTTAGTAGAGCCGGGTTGGGCCAGGCAGGTCTTGAACTCCTGGCCTCAAGTGACCTGCCCGCCTTGGCTTCTCAAAGTGCTGAGATAACAGGCGTGAGCCATCATGGCCAGCCACTTTTGGAGTTTTTTTTGTTTGTTTGTTTCCACTCTGTAGAGAGAATGTGCAGGGCAGATAAGTCAGCATAGAGAAATAGGAAAAACGAAAAACAACCAAACAAAAAACAGGCTCATGCAACATGCTTGAGGCACCCAGATCTGGTTATTAGACAAGCCATTTAAACACTAGACTTTTTTATTATTTGGATCAATTTCCCTTTACAGTGCAGATAGCTTATCTGCACTCAGTGGGGTTTTCTGACACTTGTAGCATATAAGTTTTATAAATGCATTTACTCTCTCCATTTAGTTATCTCCATCTAAGAAAAAAGCTCTTTTGTGTGCAGCTACATGAAATGCATTCACTCATTTAACAGTCTCTCACATTCTTTAATCACAGATGCCATTTATTGATCTTCCCTTTGAGCCCATGTATAATTATTTGTGTTTTTTTACCTCATAATGCTGTAAATTATCTCTGGATGATCCATTTTAAAAGAGAAAGGTTGAGTGTAGCAATAGCTTATAAAAGATTAGCTAGCAAGTGATGGAGCACACAGACAGAACCCAATCTGTGGAAAATGGTTTCCTAGTCTTGTATGCTTGTCTCTGTCCCTACTCACTTTCATCATGTTGCCTTCCAGAGTCTTTTATGTATTAGAAGCATAATAAAGACAAGAATTGTGTGGGATCACAGATAATAGAATCATAGCTATGACAGCCCATGCCTTCTCCAGTTCCTCCAATTTTTCTCTGTATCCTCCTTTTTCCCCCTCAGGCCGCTAAGAAAACAAACAAATGTATTCTATAGATCAAGAGGCTCAGACCCATTGCAGTATGAGTGTCCTTGCTTCTGTAAGTCTAACATCTTATGGAGCTAATACTGGAGCTGGCAGGGACCCAGGATCTAACCAGTAAACTCTATCCACTTAATCTCCCGGTTAGGTTTGGCCTTGGTTTCTTGAGTTACACTGAATCGCCTCCAAGGACTTGTGACTTCTCTGATATCTTTCTTTGGTTCTTTCACCTTTGCTCTTCTAAGGAGCCATACATCGCCCATATAACAAAAGCACCTTAGCTGGATGATGCTCTTAAGAAGGAGAGTTGAAGTGGGAATATTTATGTCCCAAAGGGTAAAAAGTTTTCCTGCTGTTTGGAAATTCCTGCTGCCATGTAATCCTCATTTATTTGAACCCTTTTATACCTCTCAAGGTCTCCATTTAGGGTATACTTCAGGTTGGTTTTATATAGCTAGTTTAATCCCTTAAACTCTATTCCCATTTGGTGCCAACTTCATTTCATGAAGCCCCACCAACTTTGCTATTCAGTTCACCTGAATTATGGTACTAAAATTTTCTGCTACCTTCCTCTTGTTCTCTACCATTTGCTCATTCTCATCACCCTTCTGAGAAAGAAGGGCCCTGGTAAGAGAAGTTCTTTGATGCAAAACTCCATGTTTTAATCTCAGAAACAGGATCTAGAACATAACCTGATAAGGCATTTCCAGGAGAATCTTTCTCAGCCAAGAGTTGGATTTTAAATTCTTACTTTGCAATTTCAACATCTGAAATTGTGCATTTAAGAAGAGAGATGAACAAGCAATTCCTTGTTAATGGTACTTCACTTACTTTTGAAGACACTGCATTAAGAAATTAAGCAAGTGAGTAATATAATCCAAATGATAGCTGCCTTTGGAAATGTGCTTACTAGTTTTCACAGTTTGTCTACACTTTAACTTCAGTGGAGTGTTGATCTCCATAACATAATCTTTTCATTCAGCATGACTTTTTTTATTTTATTTTATTTTAGTTTATTTTGAGACAGAGTCTTGCCCTGTCGCTCAGGCTGGAGTACAGTGGCATGATCTTAGCTCACTACAACCACTGCCTCCTGGGTTCAAGTGATTCTTGTGCCTCGGCCTCCCAAGTAGTTGGGATTACAGGCACCCACCACCATGCCCGATTAATTTTTATATATTTAGTAGAGATGGGTTTCACCATGTTGGCCAGGTTGGCCTTGAACTCCTGACCATAGGTGATCTGCCTGCCTCAGCCTCCCAAAATGTTGGGATTACAGGCATGAGCCACCACGCCCTGTCCACTCAGCATTATTCTTGTACCGAAGTTCTTGTTCTTGTTCTCCTTTTCTTTTCATAAGCCAATGTGCTTTATTAATTGAAATATTATGTTTCTTTGACTCTAAGAAATATATTTTTTTGTTGTAATGTTCTCAAAATCAGAGTTTCTTAAAGTTTTATTGTATTTAATTCAGTTTTTCTTTATTAGTTGGACATAAATTGATGTCTCATTAACAGTATCTTATATTTGATGGCATTAAAATATTAAAATGTGAGATTAATTCTATATTTTTGCTATTGTGAACAGGCTGCAATACACATGAGAGTGCAGATGTTTCTTTGATATACAGATTACCTTTCCTTTGGATATATATCCAGTAGCAGGATGACTGGATCATATATTAGATCTATTTTTAGCTCATTGTTGTTGTTTTGTTTTGTTTTTGAGATGGTGTCTCACTCTGTCACCAGGCCGGAGTGCAGTGGCATGCTCTCAGCTCACTGCAACCTCTGCCTCCTGGGTTCAAGCGATTCTCCTGCCTCAACCTCCCGAGTAACTGGGATTACAGGCGTGTGCCACCACACTCAGGTAATTTTTGTATTTTTAGTAGAGACAGGTTTTCACCATGTTGGCCAGGATGGTCTCGATCTCTTGACCTTGTGATCCCCCCACCTTGACCTCCCAAAGTGCTGGGATTACAGTCATGAGTCACCGCACCCGGCCTATTTTTAGTTTTTTAAGGAACCTCAATACTGTCTACCCTAGGGGCTGTATTAATTTCCATTCCCAATAACAATGTATAAGATTTCTCACTTATATGTGGAAGCTAAAAATGTTGATCTCATGGAAGTAGAACCAGAACAGAAGTTACTGGCAGGTGGGATAGAAGGTGGCGTGGGTAGGCAAAGGCTCTTTAATTGATACAAAAGTACAGCTAGATAGCAGAAATAAGTTGTAGAGTTCTATTGCAGTATACGGTGGCCATAATAAACAACAATTTGTTGTGTATTTTCAAATAGCTAGAAGAGCAGTTTTTGAATGTCCTCATCATAAATAAATAATAAACCTTTGGAGCGATGAATGTGCTAATTACCCTGATTTGATCATTACATGGTGTATACACATATCAAAAATATTAGATTGTATCCTATAAATATGTACAGTTCATATGACACTTTAAAATAATAAAACAATAAATAAAATAAGAAAGAATGAGATTAGAGTTTGGGCTTTGGGTCAGAAAAGGCAAAGACAATGTGTTGACCTGTTGTGGTTTCAGGCCACTGGGAGTGAACTATTCCAGTCACAAATGGGTTACTAGACTACCTTGATGTATGATTTTACTGTCCCAATTGAAGTCCCTACTTTGTTCTCTATGAACATAAAATCCCCAGGGATAATTCAGGGAAAGATACACTGGTATAGGTGAGGGCTCTTGTATTTCTGTGTACCTAACTTTAAATCATTTAAATTTCATATTGTACTATTAAAAACTATATAAACATTGCTTATGTGGAATCACAGTGCTACAAAATTCTCATTTCCAGAAAACGGTAAATATTTCTAAATGTTTTCTTTCCTTTTCATTTAATGCATTTGAGATACTTTTTATTTTAAAAGTTTAATAATGAATCATCTGTGTTCTTTTTGTCTTAATACTTTGTGTACATTTGAGTGATTATACATGATCATTAAAATAAGATAATGTAGAATAAATAAAATGTGAATAATGAGGATTAAGTGTTAGTTTTGCAAATTTCCAGTATTATTCTCTAGATACCTTTGTCTGATTTATTTCAATGAGTTTTAATCATTGGGAAGATATGGAAAGAGCAAAAGGACATCCGTATAGAATTAGTTACTTAACTTTGATGGTTGATGTGCAATTTTTTTCACCAAAGGGCCACTCCAGGCCTTCTGACTAACTTTCCAGCAGGCAGATTTCCTCCATGTCTGCAGAAGGTTGCTTTCAGTGCACTATTGTTGTTGTAATTGCTAGTATTTTTTATTCTAGATATTTCAATGTTTTAACTAATTGACAGTCCTTCAAGACTTTGGCAATATGTTGACTGTCAGTCTTGATTTTTATGCTTTTCATTTTTTATGTTTTCTGTAACATTTTCTACGTTTTTCTATACCTTCATTAAATTTAGAACAGAAAGTTGTGTGAGGTTGAGCCAGGACTCTTAGCCCAATACAAGAGACACTGTTGTCTTCCTAAGCATGAAAAATAAGTCATACTTTATTTCTTAATGACTCAGTATCATTGTAATGACTCGCAAAGACTGTTGTGTAGGTCAGATACATAAAGTCAAAAATAATGATTGATATATAGTTGTTGCTCACAAAGTAGTCAGTACAATTATCATTTTGTGATCTAGACCTGTAATACCTGAAACAGACCATTTTGATTGTTTCTTTCTGTTGTAACGTGTCTCAGTTTTACACCCACTAATACTATGAGAATCTTCTCTAATGCTTAGCTGATGGTTTCTGACCTTCTATAGTTTGCAGAAAGGAAGCAGAGCTTGTGAAAATTATAAAATAAAATATGAACAGTCTTACTGAGCAAATGTTCTAGGAATAAACTGCGAGGATTTAAGAGACTGTGTGTGCTGCTGTGGGAAATGCAGCTTTAGCAGCTTGGTAACCGTGTTCTTTGCCTGGCAAGTCACTTACTCTATCTGAACTTCAATTTTCTCATCTGGAAAATGGCAATAATAATAGTCACCCTGAATATTTATATAGAGAGATAAATGGAGAGAAAGAAGTAATATAAGTTTTCTGAAATAAATAGGTGCCTAATAAATTTTGGACATTGATTTTTCTTGCAATTTGATATATAATCAATACTGAGTAATAGAGAATAAATGTCTTAAAATAATTATAAAACTCCCAAATAAAATCATAGATATGTAAACCTGCTTCCTAATTTATAACATAATTCATAATTCTCAAAAACCTTATTTTACAAGAAATTATATATCTATGGAATGTAATGTTAGCTAGATTATACTGTGGAGAAATTATAGAATACATTATAGAGTACATACTTATTTTAGGAAGACAGAAAAGTTGTAATAGTGTTAATATAGGGAGACAGTTTTTTTCTTCTCCTTTCTTCCCTACCTACTCAAAATGTGAACTTCTTATCATTACCTGAACATATTTCCATTTTCTTTCTTTGAGAAAAAAGATAGGGAATTTTAGATAATTGTCTCTTACCCATTCTAAAACTTTCTTTGTAGAACTTTAGCTTACCAACATTTAAAACAAAGGCAAGTTTCACATTGGCTCACAATGTATGTTTTGAAACATGGCCAAAGTTATTTTTTATTTCTTAATATTTTAAACTATGCACTGATAAAATGTTTTCATGCAGGTCGGACGTGGTGGCTCATGCCTATAATCCCAGCACTTTGGGAGGCCGAGGTGGGCGGGTAACGAGGTCAGGAGATAGAGACCATCCTGGCTAACATGGTGAAACCTCGTCAATACTAAAAACACAAAAAATTAGCCAGGCGTGGTGGTGGGTGCCTGTAGTCCCAGCTTCTCGGGAGGCTGAGGCAGGAGAATGGCGTGAACCCAGGAGGTGGAGCTTGCGGTGAGCCTAGATCAGGCCACTGCACTCCAGCCTGGGAGACAGACTCTGTCTCAAAAAAAAAAAAAAAAAAAAAAAAATCATGCATGCATATTACTGATCTATATTATGTGCATTGATATCAATATACTTTCTAGTCCCATCATTAGTGTTTCTGTGTGTGTGTAAAAGCCTCAAATAAACACCAAGAAAGGATGTAAGCACATCAAAATACCAAAAACCATCTCATTAATTTCCTTTTGGATAATCAAACAAGGTCTTATCATCATAGGGCCTATGTATTTGTAGAAAATATTCCATGAAACTTGTCTTTAAAAAACTTTTTTGGCCAATCCCTATTTCTCCTTTAAGTAAACTACATTCTAGTATATCTCTTAACTTTGACACACATATAACGATGTTTCATGTCTGCAAAAGTTTACTAAAGCTTTCTCATTTTGAAAGATCTGATAAATCAAAGTGGTATCAAATAAATAGCTTTACAAAATGCTTATATTTCCTTGTCTCCAGCCTTAAATGAAATATATTCCCAAATTATGAACTATTGGGACTATTTGTCATATGTTTATTGAGTTATTTTATTTTATGAGAATGGTTTATTTAATTTGTCAAGAATTCTGCCCAAAGATACTGAGAAAGAAAAGCTACAATGTTTTAGAAGCCTATCTTTTAATAATACTATCCAATATTTTAATATGGAAGATATTTTATACAGTAATTTCTATGGTAAAGATCACATCCATGATTTTTAAAAGTTAAAAAAATGAGAAAGTGCATAAAGTACCACAGAAATTACAGTAACTTCCCTTGGCATTTATCCTACATTCTTTCATCTATTTGACACGGTGCTTTTGTTTCAACATTTTCAAACACTTAGAGTCTGTTACAGAAAGTGAAAAGCCTTGTCCAAAGTCACTTCTCCATTAATTGGTGGACCTGGGAGTTGTCTGATTTTAACATTTGTGATGTTTCTTCTAACACCACATGTTTGAACACTCCATACGTTGGGATAGATGAGCCTTTAGCTCCCTAGCATGAACCCATTCATTTTGTAAGAGAAGAAACCGAATTTCAGGGAGAAGTAAATCACAGTGTGACCTTGATGGAATTAGCAATGACTGTCTGGTCAAGCAAAAGAATGAAATTCAGAGAAGGATGATTGTGCTCGGCAAACCAGTACAGTATCACCTTGTTTTCAGACCACCCTGAGATAAACAGCCTCAAAAGGCTGAGGATAATATCCTTGAGCAATAGAGGAAGGAAATTCTAGTAGGCAATCTACTAGAATGAAAGCAAACGCAATGAGTACCCAAAAAAGGTCCAAGCACAGCAATTACTATCTTCCTCAACAAAGTGCATCAGCACATTGATTTTGGTGTTACATTAGTGAACAGACAGAATAGGCAACAGATGGAATATGAACCCAGTGTCATGGCCAGAAATCAGAACAATAGTGTTCTCCAGTTTCCAGGAGGCCTCAGTAAACCCTGTACACTGAAAGTGAGCTAAAACCTCCATTAACTGACATGTATCTGAAACAACCATGCATAGGAGCTGGTAAAAGCATGAACCTCACATAATGCAACTTGTATGAAAAGTATAATGGTTTCTAATAAGCCTGCAAAATGGAATCATCAGCCCCAGTTCACTGGCAGTACTTTATCACAAATTACAGTGATGTCTATAGATCACTGTGCATTTGGAAAGGGCTCACTGACATTCTTTGACCCTGCTAGTATAAACACATTGAATAGTATGGTTTGACATACCTCATCTGAGCTCAGGCATAATAAGGACACCAATATGAAACTCAGAGGGAGAATCAGCTGCCCGTGATTAAAGATGTACATCACCATTCTGACCAGCCAAATGCTTCCTCAAGGTGGAATGGGAATGATGGAATCCACAAAGATCTTACACTTCTTTATGTAGGGCCAAGCTCAAAAAATTGGGTTAAGGAGGAAACTTTGTTTATGAAAGTATAGAATTTAGAGTATGTGATAATTCCTACAAAATCATAATATTGTTCAGACTTGCTTGTAAATTTCCCCACTCTATCACAACATTTCATTGTAAATTATAGTTTCCTCTCTAAGATTTCAAATTGTTATAAGACTGAGTCCTGAGGAAAACAAAAATATACTGTATAGAAGGACAAAACCTGTGTCTATTTAATTCACTGCTTTATTTCCAATTCCAATTCTTAAGGGTGTGCCTGGCACATGATAGACACCAAATAAATATGTATCAAATGAATGAATAAGGGAAAAAAAGATACTATCCATTATTAATAACCTCAGAAGACAGCGGGGAAAACATTCCTTGATTCATGTGTTTGCCTTAGCAGTTACCACACTGTCCTACAGAGAAAAGCAAAGAGGAAAAACTTTATAGCAACTGTTAACCACCCGCTTGCTCTGCCCATGGTTAAGAGAAACCATTGCCTGAATTATTGTGAATGATTTAAAATGAGCTAAATAGAAAAGGGAGAAAGCAGAGGATGGGAATTTCAGGCAAGGGGGAGGGAGAAGGGATTTAAAAAGCATAACTGGCTTGTCATGTTCAAACCAAAGCATGTATAAGGGGCATAGAAGACGGAAGAGAATAATGGAAAATAAAGTTAGGAAAACAGACATTCAATCTCATTGCCCTGGTATTTTTTTTAAGCACATATGAAGTTCTATATTTAGCATATAAGACTTTCATAAGCTATGTATTTACTAAGATACTCCTGGCTTAAAAATTCAGTCATTCTGTCACTGTTAAATATTCCGTTTGCCACTATGTAAAGAACTCTATGATCTTGCCAGCCAAATGAAAAAGAACAATTTTTAGGTACTCTCCATTTTTATTCTTTGATTATGTTACTGTAATGATGAATATGTTCAAAGAACTACTTAAGTTACCCAAATACTTCTCTTTCGCATTCCTCCTTTCCCTGTGCTTTACCCATGAACAATGTTTGCAGACATATTCAATCATTGGCCCATCGAGTAAGGGAAAATGCAAGAGCATATCATTCATCATCTCCCAAATACCTTACTTAGGTTCCTGATGAATATTTTTATTTGTTGCATTGGGTGAACGAATGAGATTCAAGAGGTTCATAAAATTATAATAGAAAGAGAGGAAGAGAAGAAGTAAACTAGTATTTATCATCACCAACTTGTCAGTCAATGAATTTTGTACAATACCATTTAAATTTTTTACTTAAATTAATATTTTATTATTTAAAACAACATTGGATAAATGTTATTATATAGACAAATGTTCAAGATTATTCAGTTACCTTGCAGGTTCCCGTAGATCATAATCAGAAGAGCTAAACCTAAATATTCCTAACTATAAAGCCTGTGCTGTTATATATTTCATAGTGTCTCTCCTTTATGTTTCATTCTAATTCATCCCAAGATAACCTTTTTTTCATGTTTATCTATGCTGAGTGCCTGCTTTATTGTTGCCAAATTACTCTCCTGCCTTCTCTATCTACTTCTTTAATAAACTGAGGGATCTGAAGCACTTGGTAGGTGGTACTCAGGTCACATCAGCAGATGGAATGTCACGTATGCCCAATGTTGTATCTATAAAGTGCTGAAATGAATGCAAAATGCAAACTTCTGTGCTGCAATGAGTTGAAATAATTGTCAACTACATTTAATATTTTTTTCAAAAAAAAACAAGAATTTGCATAGACTGACAGATCGTTTTGTTTCCACATTCAATTTTAATATTTGGTTGTGCTTTCCAAAGGACAGTTATGTTTGTTTAATATCCAGAAAATCCCAAGACTGATTTTTATGCTTGTAAGTAAAAGATAAATCAGTCAATAGCATTATTATTTAATGAAACAAACAGCAAAGTGGTATGGACGAGACTGTCTAAATGAAAAACATTTTTTCTAAGTAATTCTTTATATTCTTCCTTTATTATTTTATATAAGAATTTGGGGCAAAAGTCTCAGAAAGCAAAGTGCTCAAAGGAAAGATTCTATGCACAAAGGCATCTTTAAGATCACTAAGATAACTAAGCAGGTATCAGTTTATTTTCTTCAGAATTAGAAAGCTCTCTAAAGACTGGAAATGTTTGCTAGCAGATTGGCAGAAAAGGTCTGATGCAATTCAAAACTTCGAATAGCATTTTGACAAGCACAACTATAAATCTATAAAATCTGTGCTATGTAGCCGAATTATATCCTAGTGGTCAGTAATCTCAGAACTAAATTGTCTCCCATAACATACACTGAAAAATAGATACCAACATCAGTGCTAGGTCTGACCAGAGTAATCATTTTAGGATTTTCAACATGTATAAAGAAAATTGTTCACTTCTGCAGATACTCTTAAATTACAATTTTAAAAAGAAAATGAAAATCTGAAAACTACAAAATAACAAGAGTTTCACAAAAACTACTCAAGCAAAGAAAATCTCCTTGTCTTGTGACACTAACTGTACAGTCATACGCAACTTAGAAACTGGAAGTACAAATCTGTTATCTATTTTTTCTTAGCTTGCACATCGCCCTTAATTACCGTTTAGGCGACAAAATGAAACATAAATGTCTTTCTATCAACAGCACATTGCTGGAAGCATAAACAATAAATTATAAATTACTGAATCAGAAGCCTTTTTGGATCATATATGCATAGTGCTGTTCTCCGTATCTACGATCTGTCACACCTCCTGTTTCATGCAAATTGAGCACTACCTTTTATGATTCAACACTGAAGAAATGTCCCATGCTTCATATAGGTAATAGTAGACAACTTAAATGGAAAACACTTCCAGTCAATGTTTGGTGCTGTGTATTGTGCTGTGGAAAAGTCCACTATGTGAGCAGAACAGACAATACAATCATATCGGAAACATATTAAGATATTCACTATCATACTCATGCAAGTACACAGTTTTTGCTTGTTGCTTGGGGATGCTTGCCTGGGAAACCCAATCACAATGGTTCTGCTGTAGCTAAGAATATGTATATTTTTATAAAGGCGACTTGAGGAAAGAGAGGTTTCTTTTAGGAAAGCCTTCTATTGGCTCCAAAGCAGCCTATTGTAAAAGCAGAACTTAAGGAAGACTCAGGTGGCCAGAAAGAGGGCAATTGGCTTAGCAAGTTGGCATTCCTTGCTATATAGATCAGCAGGTAGGTCCTTCAAGTACAATCCATCCTGGCTAGGTATACCTGGCTTAAGGCAGAGGACAGAATGACTCTGTCTGCCTTGAAACCTATATCCTGAATACAGAAAAAGTATTCCTGAAGATTCAGCTGGAGAAAAGAGGGAGGACACAGCATCAGCTCTGGCTGGCATGAGAATCAGGAAAATCCACTTCCACTTTCAGGCAGCAAATTTGGGTTTTGCAATAAGGGAAGTTGGAGACAGACTGACGGTAGTCAAAAATGCAAAGGAAGGCTGTCTGTAATTTTCCAGCTATGTAAATGGTTCCCACAGAGTATGTGTGTTTGCAGGGAGGAATGGAAGTTTGGTGGCAATTTAGAACAATTTTGTATGCTAGAATTGAAAGTGATCCCAACAACTGGAAGCTACCATAGTGTGGAGGAACCTGAGTTTTGTTCTGGCAATGGAGCTATAGAAAGGTTTAAAAAAAAAAAAAAGCCGTCATATTCAAAACCCTATCCAGGAACCTGCAGCTATTTCTGTGGCGATAAAACTTTCAGAGTTGGTCCTCATCCTCTTCCTCCTTCTTTTTACTTTGTCTTTCTATTTTAATACCCTTTAGAATGCAACACATCGCAGTTGCAGCATAAGCAGATGTTTTTGCAATGCGTTCTAGTGAGGATCAGTGTTTTCCCAACTACTGATGAAGCCACGTTCAAAATTACTGCACAAGATTTATAATTCTGAAGAGTTAAAGCTTCAAAGAGACCTGGCTGAGAATGATAAGCCAGAGGAGATATAATATCGTATGAGAAGGAATTAATGAATTCATATAAAGTGACCTCATCCCTCTTACTGTTGTGTGTTTTTCCATGTGCCAGGCATTGTGCCAATGGCTGTCTAAGTGCTAGTTCACACATATCCATCGCGGCACAACTATGAGGCAGGTATTTTATCCCGGTGTTACAGATGGGAAAACTGAGGCTTAAAATGATTTGCTTAAAGTAAGAGTATTCGATACTTCCAGAAAATAAAAAATAAATAAACTTACACCATTTGAAGTAGGCCACTCAGTTGAGACAGAAATCCATCAGACAATGCATAAATTGTAATTTATACAGGTAATTATGTTACAGACAATGAGCTAACAGGAGTCATGTTTATTCCAAAGTAATGGTTAGTATCTACATTATTCAAATTATTTATCAAAAGTATGCATTGAAAGTAAGCTTCTTATCAATAATATTTCAGTCAATGTGGAGGCACTAAGAAGGAAACACGAACTGGTATCATCAGGTACTACGGTTCTCCTGCTGGGTTAAACATAACCAAGCTATAACTAAATCCAGGTCCACTGTCTATTTCTCTTCTTGCCATTGACTCTCCGTAGAGAGCAGAGATTTATATTTTCTCTCATTTCTCTACACACATGGTTGAAAAATTTCAGTATCAACCATGAGGGGTACTCTGGCAATTTGAATCACATTTTTTACCTACAGTGTTCAGGCTGAGGATGAGTAGTTTTCTACAGACCTCAAATTTCCTGCAAACAAGATATTTTAGAATCTCTAAAAGGTCCTTTTTTTCTTCCCTGTCTTGCTATATTTAATTGTTAGCTATTTTCCATTTCCATGATTAAAATTGAGGCGAGTACTGAAATGTGGTCAACAAAATTCTCTGCTTACAAATTCAGCCAACTGGAAGAAATCAGTATCTTGACCATATTCAAGGTGCTTTGATTTTTTTGGTGTGAACGTGTGGTATAAATGGTTCACTGTATTTTTGACCTTTACTTCTACCTTTATTTATACTGAAGGTTGCTTTCCTATTCTGGCAGAAATATAATTCTTATATATTTAGTAGAATTACTTGTGAAATAATTCATCTGTGTAGGAGACAAGAGACAGCTCATTTCTATCTCATTTTGTCTTTTATTGTGAATTAATTGATATAAATTGCATTGGGACCAATCCATATAAGAGAAAAGAAAAATTACAATAATTTTGAACTGAAATACATGGTGGCAAGTTCCTTAGAAAATGCCAAATACTGAAATCATCTCCCTTAAAGATCAAATTAAATAGGAGACAAACTTATTTATCAACTATAGATTTGATTATATTAGCTCTCTCAACATTTTAACATTTTTCTGGTAGGCTGGAACTTGTAACTCATACTGCTGTCAGTGGAGAAGCATCAGATACTGACCATTTAAAAATTTATCTTAAGAAGGAAAAAACCCTATAAACATGGCTATACCATCTGATTCTATCTCTCCATGTTTCCAACATAGAATATGCCATCATTTTAAAGTAAATCATATTTAGTATTTTGATTTTTTTGGTACTTTTTTGTGTTCTCTCATCATTAACAATTAATTTGCAGTAAGCATGCAAGATATCTATCTATCTGTCTATCTATCTATCTATGATGAATCTATTGATCTATCTATGTGTCTATCTATCTATCTCCAATGTCTTTTACAGCTTCTTTTCATTACTTTGTTTCTACATATTAAGACAAGACCATTTTTTTCTGTTTTTACAGTACCTATTCAAGTGCCAAATAAGTAGTGGTCTATGAAGCAAAACTCATGAATTTCTGAGCTAGGAAGAGGAACACAGAGTATAAACTTTATATATCTATTTCAAACCTGTGGTTTCATGATTTATTTTGTGAAGGATATGTTCAATATTTGGATCCTAAATCCAAAATCACAGTGAGCAGAGGTCCTACTTTCCATAAGGCAGTCCTGGTTTATGGTGTTTTTCAGACATAAATATAAGCAGCGACCCCTCTCACTTTAAAATGTGTCCCAGTAGAAACACTAAATTATGTGGTCGCTCTTTGTAAAACAAATAAACACAGTCTAAAATAAACAATCATGATGTATGGAGTACTCTTTCTGTTTCAAGTCATTTTTCAATAATAACTGACATCTTTAAAAAAATTTACAAAACAAAATAATATGAAAAACCTATAAGATAGATCATAATTTTAACTTCTATTTTCCAGTATCAAAATAAAACAGATAATGACATGATATTAAATATCCTATTACAGGGTTTATTA
The DNA here is from genome assembly GCF_008728515.1 of Papio anubis. Classification (NCBI taxonomy): domain Eukaryota; kingdom Metazoa; phylum Chordata; class Mammalia; order Primates; family Cercopithecidae; genus Papio; species Papio anubis. The sequence continues at coordinate 28,154,017 of NC_044993.1, read as the reverse complement.
TAATGTGTGATGAAGCAGAATGAGGTATTCTAAGTATTTAAACTTTTACTTTCTACTAATTTCCAAAATTTAAGAAAACACATACAATTCATTCATTGTAGAATTAAATCTCTTCTTTAAAAATATTAGGGCATAATAAATATGTGTCAAAATTAGACTTTCCCTGGTACCCAATAATATCTTCCCATTCACCCAATACCTTACGTGATGCCTTCTAGGACCACACTTACAACAAGCGTGTCTTGAAGTTACAAAATTTACAGGAAACACTAAGGATCTCAGAATATTTGGAATGGGAAGTAACTTCTTCATGGAGAACTTTAAATGCTGTGCATTTTATATGCAAAAATAATGCCCGATACTTACTAGTTCATAATCAGAATAAACATGGACCACACTTACGCACAGACTTCCAGTTCAGTTTGGGGTGTCTAAGGAGGCTTTGTGTTAGAAATATTCATATGATTTCCATTAAAAAATATTGGTGATGCTAATAAAGAAACAAAGACAATGGACTTGGATTACAGTTTCTAATCAAGGGTAGCTAACACATGAATACTCCATTATAGAGGAGACAGAAAGAGTTCTGTCTCCTTAGTTTTTATAATGGTGGAAGTCCGTTAAATTAGTAATATCCATATAACAACTGTCATTTCCTTTTTGTGATTCATCCACATTTATCAAAGCATCCCCAAAGAACGATGTAGCATTTTGTTAAAAGGCAAGGCCATACTATATTTAGCCATACAATGTTATTTTATTTCATAAAGGAAATTTTATCAAGATTCACTATCTCTTTAAATAGAATATTGCAAACAATACAAACAGATATCTTGAATCAAATTTTACTCTTCTGAGTATAGCTTGTATACAGACCACTGAGAGAGCTAAACAGATCCCTGTAGTAAAGCCAGAAAGAAGCCTGAGACATTGCTTATATTTTGCTAATCATTCTAAAACCGCTACAACTAAGACTTAAATACATTTGAACAAAAATCAAGTTTTATAATTTTTTTAAATAGATCGCAGCTTAGGAAACAAAACTTTCCAAATGAGATAGACTTTAAACAATAATATATGACTTTCATATATAATAAATAACATAGTTAAAGAAAACAGTAACCCAAGGTTGGTCCTCAGAAAATCTAATGAAATGGATTAAATGTGCTCAGTGAGTGAAAGACTTAACAATAAATCAGTTCCTATTAGCTCCAAAATAATACTGATAAGAAATGTCCTTCAAAAAGGATTTTCTGAACTAATTGTTATTGTTAAAGTTGGTACAGGCTTAAAACAAATACCTTTAATGTGTCCCCACAAACCAGGCAAAATTAGAATAGTTTTCCCTAAAGACGTGGTAAACAGTCAATTAAAACTTAACAATTGCAAAGTGTAAGCCAATTCCCCCTCTTAGGGATATCTCAGAATCTCAAAATACCTGGCAGCTTTAACAGGGGTTAAATTTTACTCTTCATTTTTTAAAGTAAGGTGATTGAGGTATTTCCTGGGAAAAAAATTAACTTTTTACATTAACACATTTCTTATCTCTTGTTTAAGTATTGAAAATTAGAAACTAAGGTAATTACCATGCCATTACGCTGATAAGCTGAATTTCAAGTGCTCACGGGTGAACAAAAATTATTTTAATGATATTTTCAGTGATGTTATGAAATCGCATCCTATTTTCCAATTTATATTGTACTCTGTGTAGAAAGCTAATATATTTACCTTCATTTTTCTTGATGGTGAAATTCGGATTGTTGACCATTTCTGGAAGGAGACTGTATAAGAAATAATGTCCGTTTTTGGGATCATCTTTGTCCATGGCGCTAACTGTTTGAATGACCTGAAACATAAAACTTGACGTCAGCATTTCTGATGATTCCAGAGGCTCCTACCATCGGTAAAAGCTTAGTGACATTCTTTTTGTGGCCTGATACTTTGACTCAAAGTCTCTTTTTCAGCTTTCTGAATTGTCATGGATGGTTTGTGCCAAGAATAAGGAGAAAAATCCATTACTGTAAAACCTCAGCTTTGATAAGTTGATGAAAATTAAGAGCATTACCTTTGTGTCCATTTGGTGTCTGTGGCTTGAAATAGCAAAGTTAAGTGTATTTGAAATATCCACTGGGCAATTACAGGTTTCTTTCCAATTTGAGTATTTACGGGCATCTAGAATGAGATTTGGAATTGTTACAGTGATTGTAGTGTGGTTCTTGGGAGGATCTTTGAGGTAAATGGCTTAAATCTTGAATCCTCACAACTCTTTTACTCATCAGGTTATAAGTGTTTGCCAAATAGTGTTCCTCAGCACAAACATCACTGCAACAAACCTCTCTGATGAGTTGCTTCTGTTCCCTCGCAATAATGAATAATGTTTTTTAAAGCTAGTGGATAACACGTGCAAACAATGCTTTGGAGTGTACCCTGAGATGAATAAATTATAGGGATTAGAATTACCACGGTGCAGAGAAATTTTTGGATAGATAGAGGTATTTGGAATTGGTGCCTATTGAATATGCTTGTTTCATTTGCAAAGCTACATTAACTTAATGCTAAAGTTGTTTCTTGGGATGTCAGATAATTATTTTAATAACTTGTATTTATGATGCTGTGATATTGCTAGTTCAATGTGACAAACTGGACAAGAGCTAATGTAGGAAAAATTTGAATGTATACTCCTACTGTGATATTAGATTTACCATAAAAAGTAGTTGACAGTGAAATGTTCTCAGGTTTATGATATTTCGAGGATATAATAATGATGCCAATGCTATTGTGTCTGTGGGAACAATTATGTCCCACTGAACTTCGAAACTTTGTTAAAGAGAAAAGAAATCAATTACTTCATTTTGAGAAGGGGTCATCTTTGCTTTCTAACTTACCACTCAAGTGTAAGAACCACAATTTCAGAACTTTTAGCAGCTATGGGTCTTTGCATTGTATCAAGCACATGTTATATGATAGGCAATTCATTCAATTTACTTGAGGCAAAAATAAAATACTTTTTCAATTTGTAGGTCTCCATTTTTAAAATGGAACATAATCTTACTTTGTAAGTGATTTTTGTTAAGGACTTTGTTGTCTAGTGATAATGTCTTATAAATAATTATGATTATATTTAGCTTGAGTGACAAAATAACATAAAATAATTTAAAATATAACTCATGGTTCAGACTGAGATAGTCATCAAGAGAAAGGACTCTGGAGTTAAGCTTCCCAGGTAAGATAAAAGTCACAGCTCTATTTGTGGCTCACTGTGTGACATTGAAGGAGTTACTGAAGTCTCTGAAACTTTATTTTCTTGTATGCCAGAAATACAAATGCAAAGACCATCTTTTCTCAGAGATTTGTTTTGATTATGAATTTAAAGTCATATAAATCTTTTGACAGTGTCTGGTTTCTAGTAAATGTTCAGTAAAATATTAGTCATCATCATCATTATTATTATTGTATTAACTAGGGCCATTGCTATGTATTGACGACCTGGCACTTTGATAAATCTTTATAAATGTAATGACTCTGTTACTCAATGATCCAGTATGATCAGATTAAAGAAGAATACAATTATATTTACTGTACCTAAACACATAGCATATTTGCCTTGACATTTAAGTGTAAAGAGAAGCTCTAGGGTACTTCTTTCATAAAAAATCAACATGAATTAAAGTACAAGGGGACTAGATTTGAAACATGGATAACTCCTTCGGACAGCCTGCAAGTAAAAATATTTAACAGAAAAGTATGAGTTTGACCACTTCACCTCAGAACAGCTGTGCTGGATTTTCATGTTAAAAAGTCAAGGGAATGACTATCTTTGACAAGAGCCTTCTTTCAGGCAATTATAAGGGAGAGGGAAAAACATTGCTTGTCAGCAAATGTAGCAGCTCCTTCTCCATTTACCCAGACTTCTCTCTATAGGACTTCTAGCCCCAGGTGCAACCACTGAAGATGTAACTCCTGAAGTGTGAGAGTGCATATGAGGAAGAAGGGCAAATGAAGAGAAGATGTCTTGGTTTTCTCAAGTGGAGATCAGTCATAATTAAATGCTTTCCTACAGTATACTTAGTGGATAAAGTTCCCATAATTAATACCATTCATACTATTTTCAAGTAACCTACGTGAAAATGGCTCATACCTGCTGTTGCATCTACAGGAGAGTCATTTGATTAGCTAAGCCACCATGACCAAAACAAAAGATGCAGTAATATAGCTTACCTGTAGCAAAGAAGCATAACTACCTACCACACTACATCTCAGAAGCTTGGTCTAAACATCACACCAGAATTTAATATATTTTTCCACCACTTATTTTAGCCAGGAACTCCTTAGATAAGCAATTTATTGAGCCACTAGAACTACTGATCAAAAAAGTCTCAGATTATAACTTAGCAATCGGTATTTCAAACAGCCTTCTGGGTAATTCTGGTGTACACACAAGTATGAGAACCACTGTTTTCAGCCAATGGAAAAGATCCATGTTCACAGTTCTCTCCTCATAATTCATTAAGAGGCTTTATATTGTCAAGCTCATGTCAAGTTCAGTGCATTATATGTTGGGGAGAAGGTGGCTGAAATGAATTATTACATTTTCTTCCAAATATCCCATAAATTGGTTATGATTAAGATTTTTGGTTAAACCACATTTGACACTTCAATACAGATAGCCCCTGCTTTGGCATTTTATCTAAAAGTAGATGCCAAGTAGGTCACTTGAAGGACTTTACACTATTAAAATGCATTAAGATATCCGTACTAATGAGGCTAAAGTTTTCATTGATGAAATAACTTCTGAATGTACTTAGCTTTAAACAGTAAAAGAAAAAGAATAGATTTGTTCAAAGAAGTGTACCTCCGCAGAGGCAGGTTGGAGACCACGTAGGGTCCACTGTGAGCTACCATGACCTCAGCTGATTTTTCAAGTAATTTCATTTCATGGGAATAATATAAAAATTTCTGGAGCAGTCATAAATACTTAGAAATATGCATCTAACGTTAAGCTTAAATATTTTCCCTTCTACCAGTGAAGTTAGTATGCAACTGAAAAATCTAATGTTTCATAATTTATTGTTGAAATATTTTCAATGTTAAGGAAAGCCGAAAGCAAAATATATGACTTTATTAGAGAAAACAAAGTGTACCTGGGATGTGAGAATAAGGAAATGAATTCGAGAACCATGCTTGGATTTTGATAGGAGCAGACTCTGTTCTATTTCTTGAGACTACAAAGTTGAAATTAAATAAACATTCTAAGACATGAAACTAGAAAACCATTGTGTTTTATAGTTTAATTCTGATCCTTAAAAATCTTCCATTGTTTATCAAAAATTCTAAATCTAAATTAGATTGTTTTTAACAGAGTATATTAAACTTTATTTTGGACTATTTTACATTAACTCAAAAACGTTTTATAGTTGCAGAATATCACTGCCATTTTGATCTTTTGAAAGGTCAGTCAGAAAGAAATACATATTTCATGATCTGATCTGTTAACAAGCATAACTGTATCATAGGATCTATTAGAACCTCTTCCGTGAGTTCCTGTAGATACTATCTATCAATATGATCTTATGTGTGAGGAGTAGTCATATATAAGATTTGACCCCTCACTGCTATTAGAATAACAGGTGGCACATGGCAACTATTTAATAACTATTGGCTAAATGAAGTAATTGATGAATAATAAATAAGCGATGGCAGGTACATTTTTGCGGCATCATTTATCCTCACAATACCTTGAGAAGGAAGGACTAAGAAACGTATCAGCACTGCGATACATCCAATATATTATATATATTCAAATTATATAGAGTATATATTACATATGTATATATACACACATACGTGTGTATGTACATGTGTGTGTATCTGTGTGAGTGTGTATAAAATGTCTGATCCCAGATAAGCCTAGTTACAAATTCTCTGCATCCATTGTCCCCAGTATATCAGGCTGCTTCAAAACTTATAGATATTTATAATTTCTATATATGTATTTCTATTAAATTGGGGCTTAGACCTTCAATACTTTGGAGTATGTGTAAGCGTGTCCCATCCATCCTTGCTGGCTTTGCTTTAGCAGCCTGAAGGTTCTTGATTGATTCTGACCAGTCAAATGCACACCCAAGTGGACATTTAGAAGAAATAGTTCTTTCTATGTATGGACAAGGTGAGAAAAACCTATTCTGTTGTAACTTTTGGAATGTTTTACAAGGTTTCTCAAATATACGTCTATCTCTAGAAAGACCCAGCAATAATAAACAGCGTGGCATCTTCAGTTGAAGCACACTGTCACTTTCTCAGGTAAAACTTAGTTTCCCTTTTCTCGAAATCCCTCTATAATGATGTGAATTGTAAGGTGATAGGGGGTGAAGGAAAGGAAGGGAAGTTACGGTCAAGGAAGAAGGAACAGCATAATGTTTGGCTTTCTATTAATGCTAGTATTATTGCCACTTTATTTCTAGTGATCATATTAACTTTCCTGAAATATTAACATCTATCTCTTAGAGTAGTTTTCACCATGGGAAAGAAAGAAAGAAGTAGTTTTCAACCATGAAAGAGCTTTATATGGCTGTCATTCCTCAACTTGAAATAGTATGAAATTATTTACGCATGCACATTTAGGAGGGGAGAGGTTATAGCCTTTATCAAATTATCAATGATGTCCGTAACTGAATAAAGCAAAACAAAATACATTAAGAGCCTTAAAGAATGGTGCTTAAAAATAGAAATTAGGCATGCAAGACAAATCAAGTTATAACAATGATGATTAATTGAAAGGGGGGAATATAGGTAATTAAGAAATTTTATCAACATCGACACAATAACCTAATTATTTCAAAACTGTATAATGTAGTACAGATATATTCACAGTTCATATCTAATCAAAATGTATTGTCTGGATTTTTTGATAAATTGCATGGCATTCCAGTCACTACCAGGATTTTTATTCCCTACCCATTCAACATGTTTTCCGAGCTCACCATTTTTGTTTGTTTGTGTTTTTGGCCTGAAACATCTTTGCCTTAAAATTTATTAGGTGGCCATTTACAGCATGTAGCTTGCAGGTCTGACCTACAGGAAATATGGCAGAAGGAAGTAGATGAGGTTCTAATCTTATTGACACACTAAATGAAGTCCTCAGTCCTCTGGGCAGAATTTGGGACTCTGCCTTCATAAATGCATTGTAGAACTTCCAACATTTTTTTCAGTGTTGGATTTTTCATTCACTTTACCTTTATTGAAACTAAATTGAAGCCAAGCAATACAACGTTAGGATTCCAGAAGAATATATCTATACAAAGTTTGGATTTTCCAGTTTTTTTCTGCCTCTTGCATTCTTTTGGTGGACTCTGTATATCTGATGTGTATTTTGTATGCTAATGAAATTATCAATATTAAATACAAACCACTCCATCTCTTACCCTGATTTAAAAATCTATAGTTCATTTTCATTAGTAGGATAAAATTCACAGTTTACCACATAGCTTAGAAGAATCAACTCCCTTTTCAATCTTATCTCTTCTTCACCCTTACTCTATTACTTTGTGGTAATATCTCCTGATACCTCCTTAAGATTATAAATAGTAATTCCTATATTGAAAATATGTTCCATTGTTTATCTTCCCAGAGCAAGATTTTTCCAACTGGGTCCCATCTTCCACAAATTTTATAATTTTCTCTGAAGGAAATTTGAAAGATTTTATAGTCAACTATCCTTGGCAAACTCGAAATACCATATAATTTTCTTGGGGATTCATATATATTTCTAAATGCAAGAGAAACTTGTAGTAAAACAAAACAAACAGAAGATCATGTTTAATTTTGTCTAATTTAATGTCTCCCAATTTTATTAGGTAATACACACACACACACACACACACACACACACACACGCAAACATACACACACACACACACAAATCAAACCACATCATATATTGGCATGCTACAGCACAAGTTTCTATGAAAAACTCACTTTGAATAATGCTATCCTCTAAAACTCCATTTGAGTCTTTAAAAGATTGGAAGACTTTCTCAAAAGCCTCTGTGTGAAGGTGTGTGTCTACCTAGCTTAATAGTTACAGCACTGTTAGCATTAGCTTCTCTGTCTTCCCAATATTATCTCAGATCCTCTGGTACCAGATTGTATGCAATTTATAAATCGTCACAAACACAAAGCCTAGGCTTAAAATCTCTTACCACCTAGAGTCAATTTGACTTTCTTTAAAAAACCTGCTCATCATCATGGCTTTTATGTGCAAATGGAAACAAGTGTATCCAGGTTTCTTACCTGGCTCCCATCCTAATTCTTATCCAATATTCTGTAGTTTGAAAATATGATGAAAATATATCAGTCGGTAATAGCCCAAGACTTTAAACAATCTTTTATACCATTTTCTCTGTAGATAATCAATCTCAATTAAATTAGGGGCCAGAATAAAACGTGAAATTTGTAACCATGCAAGAGACCCAGTCAATATCTACAGAACTGCAAGTGAGTCTTTGAAAGACTGAGATAGAATGTGTTTCTATATAATGATTCCAGTGAATTTTTTTAAAATTTAATCCACAGATTCACATGGGGAGGAGTGAAGTATGGGTCCTTCTTTCACCCTTGACAAATAAAGTACTTGTAAATTATCAGAGGAATAGTTTTTCCAATATTAGAGCAATAGATTTGTCTATTATATTGACCAATTTAGGAATCAAGTATAGTGTGTTGCTTTAAGCCATCTCATAAATGTATAACAATAACAATAAAACCCAACAAATATAATAGGAATAAAGTGTTTTTTTTTGCTTTTTAGACCACAAGACTGGTTCAAATAAATACCACTGAAAATTACAAGTATTTATTTAGTATGTATTTACGTATCTATATACCAATATCTATTTCGTTATTCTGAAGATCTTAGGGCTTAAACTAACAGAGATTATGGTTCAGCATCACAAAACTAGTAAATAGGAAAGAGCTGATTCATGTTTAGATTGTTCAAGTCCAGACCCTTCAAATATATATATATATATATATATATATATATATATGTATTCACTTTTGCTTTTCTTTTCTGCCAAACTTGTGCTCCAAAAATCATACTTTTGTTAATGACTCTCTCGAAATGTGTTTTGCTACATGTGGTTTCTTCAAATGTTGTTTTATGCATTCCATTAATTTACCATCACCTTACTCCACCCAAAATAAAGTGAAAATGGTATTTTATGCATTTTGTGGAGGCTATCAATTTCATCTGTTTTAAAATCAATCCTGTCTCCCTCTTGTGTATGCAGATAGATTATGAAAGATGCCTGCTGGCAGGAAAGCTAAAATTAAATCTCCTATATTTATTATTTCATGAATGTTATAAAGTACCGTAACTTCATTTTATTGCTTCACATTTATTAGATAAAGACTCACAGAAACCAGACCAAAAAAAGGACCAAACCCATTCATTGCTAGTGTTTATCAAGGGATAATTATCTTTACTTCTCTTATTAAGCTTTATTTCTTTTCATTTAAGGTTTGATGAAATGCTTTTGAGTAAGAACATCATTTGTCACAGGAATGTATTGTTTTCTTTGGAAAAAATGCTCACTCTTGATCAGACTCAAGTTCTCATGATTATTTTATAAGAGGTGTGTCACACAGACATAGAATTTCAAAGTGCTGCTTCCTTGGAGAGCATTGTGACATCCTAGAAATCTCAGGGACTCTGGCACTTTTAAGAGCAGACTTTAAAATTAATTTTTGCCACTTTTCATGGTAAATCTTAAGTAAAACTCATAGTCTTTTTCAGCCTCAGCTTTTATATCTATAAAATGTGGTGCTAACACCAAGTTCCCAGAGAAGGAATGCTGATTATATGTTAGATCTGTGTGTACACTTTTCACTTATGTAAGCAATAAGCTTTCTCAATTACTTGCATCTCCATAGCCACCACCTTAGACCTGGCTACCATTATCTTTTGCAGTAACAGCTTCCTAACTGTGCTTCCTGCTTAATCATGTGTGTGCATGTGTGTATTTTATTCAAGCATAAAACTCTTTATGTTCAATCTCATTTTTGCTTATTACATGCTAGTCACAAGCATCTTCCACTCAATGACCCTTCCACTGAAGGGTCAATGACCCTTCAGGATATTTGCACATGCCTATTCTGTTGGCTAGAAGACTGCCTTCATGCCTAGCTCTTTCTCTTTTTTTCCAATTTCACCATAAACAACACTCATTTCAAAAGTAACTTTATTTGACAATACTACATAAAGTAGATCCCTGAGTTTTCATTGTTCCTCTCTGTCTAGTTGCTTAAATATTTATTTCAAGCCAGTTTTTAAAATTTTAAATTATTTTATTTATTCATTCTATTCTTTTCACAGAATCTCTTCTTCACTAAATTCCTAAGAAAAAATAATTTTTGACCCTTTCACATTGTTTCTTCAGATTGTATTACAACAATGAGCATCTTGTAGATGGGTAATAAATATTGTCCAATAAATAAATGAGGAATTTTTCATCTGAAGAGGTTAGCATGCATACTGTGTGTTTATAAGTGGAACAAGTGTTTCCATGATAATATCTAAGAAATTACTTTTTGAAGTATCTGTCATTGCTGAACGAAATTATTTAGAACCATGATTCTAAGATTTTGTGAATATCTGTTATGTGTTAAGCATTGGCTAGATATATATCATCCAGAAGTATGAGTGACTACCTTTTTATTTGAACTTTGATACCCCCATAATAAACAAACTTTATATTTCTGCAATGTTGGAGAGAATGAAAGATGAGATTAAAGAAGAGAAACCAAAATATTTTTGTTTGTTTCTCTTTTTTAACTCAGATATAATTACTTGACACCAAACAGTAACTTGTATGATAGTGACGAAGCTCAAATTATACTCCACTAGATTTATTTATAGTTACAGAAATTCTTTCCTGAAGAATAACTGAAACTGCCCGTCACCTCTCAAACAATGAATATTTTCTGAGACTGAACAAAACACCTTGCCTCATGCCTCAGAAGAAAATATTCAATTCAGTCCCTGCACTGATAGATCATCCACAGAAAGTCACCCTAATTCTGTATATGGTAACCAAGAGGTTAATATCTGAAATAAAATCCAAGGAAGATCCTAGTAAGGAGGTAAGAGTTAGAACACAGTTATAGAAGGTCCTCTGGCCAACATTGGTCACTGAAGTTCTATATTTTTCCTTCGCGTTTGGTTCTGAGTGTGGGGTTGTCAAGTATATTGAAGGAAGATACTGATTTCTTCACATTTGTTACCTGTTCCTCCACTCGTCCAGCCAGATTACCATTCTCTTCAGAAAGACTCTGGTTTATCCCCAGCTGTCTCCTTTTCAGTACTTGATAGATGTTTTCTGTCTCTGGTGAAACTTGTCCTATATTAAGAGGTCTTTTCATTGAGATAGCTCCATTTCCCCTTCTCCCTTCAGCATCCCACCTGTCCAGAAGATTTGAAACATTTTCTGCAATTCTATCATTTATAATTTTAATTAAATGTTTGCCAGAGAGAAAATTCCATGAAGGTAAAAAAAAAAAAAAAGGCTGATTTTGGGGGTGTGGTATACTGCTATATTTTCAGTACCTAGCCCACTCCTGGAACATAGTTCGTGTTCAGTGAGTATTTACTGACTGACAGAAACCCATCACCCTGTCAGACACACAAACTGTCAGACATATATTTGGCTTTCTGATTTTGGAATCTCAACACACATTCCCATTTTTGCCCTGGACATTAGAGAGAAGTAAGTGGAGAATATCCTATTTAACCTTCCTGTTAAACTGGGAGCCAAGTAATCTGCAAATGACTATATCATGTCACCACTGAATTAGAGTCGAAAGATGTATACCATCTTAAGTCTTTTGACTTAAAACAAATTACCTGAAACTATCCGATTTTTCAAAAAATATAGATAATTAGCAATGATAACATATATTAACATTTAATTATGCAACAGAGGGATTATTTAAAAGGATTCTAATCAAACGTGATTCAGGTGGATTTTGTGTAATGGACTGTGAACCATTACTCCCTATTGAGGTTGTGGTTACACTTTTGAGAGAACAAATTCAAGGGAAGGTCACCTTTAACTTCAGAATCATGAGAAGGTGGAAGGAGCACATATGATTTCCAATTCTACTTTCAAAGTGAATCTAGACCTATTTTAGCTCAGATGTATCATGAACTGGAGATAACTGCCTAGACAGGAGAAAGCGACCTCCCTCTTTTTCTTCTTCTTTTTCATTCTGACTGTATTTAGATGAGTTCAATTCAGTGGAAAAAATATAAAGCACAACAGAATTCTCTATGCTCATGTTGATACTCATTTTCATTTTGTGAGCCCTTTCGAAAACCTGTTTACATAGGCCCTCTCAGTCCAGACAGTTTATACAGCCTGGATTTTTGTTAATGGCTTATCCTTCCTTGATTATTGCTAATAATTTCCAGCTACACCATCTCCCAAGAAGCTGATCCCCCGAGTTTAGTCTTAAATCCACACCTTCCAGCCAAACAAGACATTTGAATGTCACCTGCAGTTTTTCTGAGGCTGTTGTAAAGCAGACATAAATTGTTTAAGAATATTGAGAAAACTATGAATTTAATGGCTCATTCGGTTTTTGACGTTTGTTTTTCATGAGCATGTGATCATCTGCTAAGGAATATTTTAGTTCCATAGTGAGTCAGTCATTTGTGTGGTATTATGAGAGATGATTGAAAGTATATCTTTGTTGAACTTCTATAAGTAAACACTTGTGTGAATAACAAATACAAATTTTGATAAATGTTAAATATAAAAATTAGATCATTGAGCATTAGACGTAACTTAGAAGTGATGTAAGGGATAAAACCTGAATTCTGACTAGCACAAAGGATTCAAAGAGTTCAAGAAAGTTGTTTCGCCGGGCGCGGTGGCTCACGCCTGTAATCCCAGCACTTTGGGAGGCCGAGGCGGGCGGATCACAAGGTCAGGAGATCGAGACCACAGTGAAACCCCGTCTCTACTAAAAATACAAAAAATTAGCCGGGCGCGGTGGTGGGCGCCTGTAGTCCCAGCTACTCAGGAGGCTGAGGCAGGAGAATGGCGGGAACCCGGGAGGCGGAGCTTGCAGTGAGCCGAGATCGCGCCACTGCACTCCAGCCTGGGCCACAGCGCGAGACTCCGTCTCAAAAAAAAAAAAAAAAAAAAAAAAAAAAAAAGAAAGTTGTTTCAACAATGGCATGTACATCAGTCAGCCATATGTCCAAAAATGTTGCTAAGGCATCAAAGATCTGATCCTTTCATTTAACTAATGAACTCTAATAAATATGCCTAAACAGATCATTAGAGGATAAGATGGTGTAGCACACATACACAAAACATAAGTGGTTCTTCAGACAAAGAGTCATTCATTGTGATTTGCAAAAATCATAAAACAAAGAATCAATTTTTTATTTTGGTTTTGCATAGGAAAGATGAGAAAACAATGCATTTTTTTCTGAAGTTAAGAAGAACGACTGAGAAATCATTAAAACTTTGAAAACAGTCAAAATCCACAGGGCAAACCTACAAATTCCCAAAGATCCAAGAAGCATGCTTGTCAATAACACAAGTGAAGCCAATGTTGAGTTTTTGAAATATCAATGTCATTGACTCTTTGAACTTATGTGATAAGGTTTGCACGATCTATGGGGTTTTATTTAAATTCTGAAGTATTTTACAGACTCTATGTGATTGAAAAAGTCTAGCTTATCAGTCTGTGATTTGGCTACATTATCTCAACAATGATCTGGTCCACACAACAAGCATATCCTTGAAACAACCTGACATATTTTGATCAAACTCTCTCTGACAACTCAATCTACCAATTTAGGTAGATGGTATTTATTGATATATGTGTATTAAAAAAACACATACGCACTCCCTTCTCAAAGGATCACAAATGAAGATGCTCAAAACGTGTGATTGACGGGGGTAATTCCACATAATAAAATTAGGAAACATTTAAGCTAATGTTAGAATGTTATAAAAATAAACATGTATGACTACTAAAGCTGAATGCTTTGATGAGATCTTGTCTTGATGTTTAAAAGTTAATCAGTTTTATTATTAGAATTTTAGCTTTAACGTGTGTGTGGTGGGGGGGCGGTGTCTTATTCTGGTAGATGGAAACAATACTAATCCTCCAGATACGTGGGAGCAGTCTAGGGGGAAATGCCCAATGTTTTATAGGAGGGTAACAAATTGATCATTTATAATAAAAGCATATGGCTACAGTGCTAGTCCTTTCTTTAGGGGAAAAAAATCTGACTCTTGTCAGGTAAGCTGCTTAGCAAATAGTTAAGTATAATTCCTAACACCCACATGAGGCACAAGAATAGTTGGATTAACAACTCCAGTGTCATACTGTCAGCTGCTGTTTATTTAAATTAAAATGTCACCATCCAGAAATAAATTAGGAAGTTGAAAAATGATAAATTTCTTAAACATACAGTACTTTGGTACCTTGTTCAAATAAATCTGTTACATTTATGGTTTTGCAGAACTTTACATAGGCTATTTCCATTTTGACATTCAGAGTATAGCAGATATTTGTTTCTGTTCATTTTGTTTAACTGTTTTCCTCGCTTTCTTCCTCCCTCTTTTTCTCTCACCCTCCCTCCCTCCCACTCCCATTCCTGTTCCCTCTCCCTCTCCCTTTCCTTCTCCCTCTCTCTCGCTTTCTTTATGTTTCTTTTTTCAGTTTTCATCTATGCTATATGAGGCACAAAAAAATGTTCTACTAATACACACATCTCAAACGCGTGTTGTTCATCTTATGCTGATCTAAATGTATATACATATTTACAGATTTCAATATTCACTTCCTACAACTTTCTATAAACCACTGGTCTTCTTGGGTTTCACTGTTATTTGTTATTCATATGTTTGCTATGAAACAAATGTCTCCTCTCCATGAGGTTTTACCTTGCTTCTTGTCATTTGAAAGTAAAAATTCAGTCCCCATCACTCTAAGACATCTCCTGCTATCATCTAGATCCCAAGATATTTTAAGACAGTGATTTGGCTCTGGGTTCGTGGCACAGCAGGTTGTTCCACTTTAGGAGCCAATTTGGTCATAAGTAGGAAGAGAAATAACATCTGATGGAGAAAAAAAATTCCCTCTCTGTTCCCATTTGGATGTGTTTCTTGCCTGAGACTTTGCAGATCATAAATGATGCAAATGCACAATATAATGCAGGTTAATCAAATATGAGACAGTTGTATACAAACATATTCAGCATTAACAACATGGAGATATTTACTTGGCCGGGTTTTCCATTTTCACATAAAAATGCCTCATATTCGGATGCGAATTCAGGGGCGTTGTCATTGACATCCAGCACTTTAATAGCAACAGGTACTCGTGATATCTGACTGTGGTTCCCTATGGGAAGGAAAAAATAACATCAGCATTGAGGGTATTTCATTTTAACGTGCAACTCAACTTTCTCTTGAAAGCATGTGGGTCTGTTTCCAACTTCCCTTAATTAGGATGTTTTCAACATGGTGATTATAGAGTCTGACCAAGTAAGAAAAATAGCAAGTGCTTGACTGCTTTAAAAAAAGCATAAATTGTTATTTCAAACACCATTTGCTGGAGTTTAGCTTGATAAAGACCATATCTGAATAAATTAAAAGAGGTTTCTTTGATAAAGCAAGCTTTATTTTACTGATAAAATACATTCTTTAAAAGAAAAGTGTTGTATACAACAAAAATGTATCTCTTTTTTTCTTGAGTAGAACATAACCCATTTTAAGCTATTACTTGCTTGACTGGCTGTATAATAGAGATGAACACTTAAAACCTAGCAAAAGGCCAGAACCAAATCACTTGTTGAGAAGTGGTCCTTAACAATGATAAAAGAGATAAGATTAAAGATGAAGTATCATATATTTTATGAATTGCATTTTTCATTAAAATTGACCCTGGAATATTTTTGGATAAGATGATCCCAAGTCATTTTAATATTGTCATTTTCATGAAGATTTTTGTCAATGTAAATGAACAATAATCTTCTAATCTTTCCAGGTCAATTCCAATAGCAGAGAACTCAATATAAAATCCTTAATCCCCAAATCCTTATTTTTTAAAATTATATATACACACACACACATAGAAGGAGATCTAGTCCATTAATACATTGCTGACTTGGGCCATGTTACGATTTTCACTTGCAATAAATGAAATATAGTTTGACTTTGTACCATGTAATAATCTTTTGATCTGTTATAAATTATACAGAATGCATTGGAGATGGCCAATTATTTACTTGTGTTTCTGTGGCACTGAATATTTATAAGCAAGTTGAGAGGAGAAAAATGTTTGGCTTTGAATATTGACAAACAGACTTGCATTTGATATATCAAACTCCTCTTTTTGACAGTTGATTACATTTGGAGCTCTAAAATACTCGTTTTTTTGCTTAAAGACAAAAGTACTCCTAAAGCATACACCAAATAGCTATAGCTATGCTACAGATTTACAGTTGGTTTGCCCTGCTGGCTCTGCTACAAGATTTGAATGTAGTTGAGTGCCATGACAACTCTCCAATATTCTAATTTGGTTAACTACAAGTGGCTGAATACTATCCCGAGGAATTAAGGGAACTTGACTTCACTTCCCAAAAATCAAGGTGATGGCCTGAAATGTCTCACTGGAGATATCTATATATATTTGTGTGTATATATATAAAATGAACTTGTTTATTCTTCATTCAGGAAGGAAACATGCACTTTCCTAGTTTTGATAGAAGGAAGAATCTAAATAGAAGTTTAACATATGACTCTAAGACAACGAACTCATATTTTATCCTTTATCTATTCAACAAAACTCTACAAAGTTTACAATTTAAGTAAGGTATGGTTATATATTTAAATATTTACTTCCATTTCCCAGTCTGACCATTAGCTAAGTAGCAGTTCTTGGAGAGTAAAAAGGAGCATAGTGTTTTGTGTTAACCATGAGCATTTGGAGCCTCAGCTTTCCCTTCTACTACTTGTGTGACTCTGAGCAAATAATTTAAACTCAATTTGTTTCCTGAAAAAACTGAAACACAGGAACTTTGGTTATAGAATTATTACAAATGTTATGTGAGAAAAAATTAAAAGTGTCTCATACAGTATTGGACACACATTCAAAGGTATTCTAGCCTTTGCCTTTTGCAATTTTCCACATCAACAGCACCATATATATTGAATGTTTACTATTCATGATGCAAAATATTTCGCATAATCATATTTCATTCAATCTGCACAAAAACTCTATGAAGTAGCTAACGGGATCCCCATATGTAAGATGTAAACCTGACACTTAAAATATTATATAATTTTACCAAGATTACTAAGTTAAGCATTGACTTCAAAATGTGATTTTGCTCTTCCAGACATAAGCCACTTTCATAGCATAACACTGATGAAGTCCAAAAAAATACATATACGTGTGTGTTTGTGCCTGTGTGTATGTGTGTGTATGAAGGTTACTAATTATTACTATCTCCTCAAGAATGTTTATAAATTTGGTACAAATACTTACCTGAAGTTTGATCAATATTTGTTGGGCTTTGGCCCAAATATGAAATACCAAATGTCTAAGGGGTTGTACCATCAATAATAGTTTCAGAATTGCACTCATAATCTGCAACCCTCCCTATGAAACTGTGCAATTTAACTTCCAGAATTTTGCTCATGGTCCTATTTCACCCCACTGAAGTCCTGTTAATTGATTAATTTCCTCTTGTAATTCTCTGTTGCAATTCCAAGAATTGCTGGTTATTCCTTTTAACTCTGTAACACTCATTCTTTCCGTTCTACATCCTAGACCAATTTTTGTGCATGTAAATAATTAAAGAAACTTCTACTAGATATTGTTACTTTAATCTCACTAAGTATTCAATTAATAAATAGCGATTAGCACAGGCTTAATAAACTGCATGTACAGATTAGACAGTGAATAATAGGGGCACAGTCTTAGAAAACTGAAAGTATAAGTAAAAGCTACCATATTCCTTAAACATTATTTTGCTCCTTCTGAAGTGAAAAAATTGCTAATCTTATGGATTCAGATACACTGACAATGGTTGATTAGGCCAAGTCAACTATGTATGATATTATTCTTTGCTTTCCTTATCTTTAATGTTACATGCATGCACACACACACACACACACACTCATATCTACACACTACAAGCAAACATGCATATACACATTTTCTTCCCACTCTTTTGGTTAAAAAATTGTCAAAGTCCATTCTTAGTTTTCTCTTTTCTTTTTAATTTGGCCTCATAGTTGCAATAAATTGCAAATATCTCTTAGACCTAGATGACCGACAGGTGGCAAAACTCAGGCATAAAGGATGAACAAACTCCATCAGCTTCTTATTGGAGGCAATTTTCAACATTAAAGTAGCTTTTCTCATATGTCGCATATAGGACAAAGTGGTATTTATCTATTCCTGGGGCCCAGTGCAAAATACCAACTAATATTTTTTTAGGAACAATGTGGGACTAGGGAGCTATTACTTAACACTGTTGGAAAATCATGAATGACATAGAATGTTTTTTCAATTATCTTAATTCATGTGTCCCAGCATCTCTACAAGCAACTAATGTTTTAGTATAATGGTCAAAGAACTCTTTGTAAATAATTAGTATTTTCTTCTTTAGTTTGTGATTCTTTATAGTTCTGTGAGAAACTCGGAACTAAATTTGGAACCCACTTTTTATAGCTGTAAATAATATCATGATGTACAAATTCAACTATTTTTTACATTTATTTAACAATTACGCAAGTGTACTAAATTAATTTGTTCTTATTTAGTTGTGTTGTAGATATTTCTAGATGTTTCCTTTTCATATTGTATCTATTTCTTTAGAAAAATTAAACAAAATAAAACCTAAACTGTTTACTCTGCACTGAAAAGCTATTTCCAGGTGGTTAGAATTTCTCTAGTTATCCCTCAACATTTAGCATAAATCACATCTCTTCCAGAAAGTCTTTTTAACACATGGTTCAATTTTGTTTGTTTATTTTCTTGTTGTTGTTTTTTAAGACTTATTACATGATAGCCTGAGGAACTCTACAAACCCAGTCTCCAGAAAACTGGTGAAAGTTTTTTAAAAATAATTATAGTCTATGGAAAAAGTCCTAAGGGATACAGCAGGTGAGACAAAAAGACTGAGGTCACTGCCTCCTTCTCTCCACAAAGCACTTCACTCCTAAAGAAAAGAGTTTCAAAGCCATGGCTCAAATATTTTGCTTGGGAGTGAAAGAGAAAAGCAGGTCATGAAGCAGAAAGTTCCTTCATATACAAAGGAATGTGAAGTTCAAGCCTAAGGGTAAACTCAAAACACTAAAGGTTGCTATGACAGACAAATGAGAGAGAGAGTGTTGGTAGATCTGGTAGATTCACTGGAGAGATAGGCTAGTTGCGAGAGAGAATGCAGATAGAGTCAGTTGAAATTAGCCTTCTAGGAAAAATAACAAATCTCAAACATTTATCTAGGGAATCATTTCTTCACCAGAGCCCAAATTTGAATGGATCTTACCGTGGAACAAATTATGACCTAGGACACTTTTGAAAACAATTGAACACTTGGCTGGCAATTAAACAACCTTAATAGCTGGATGAGGTCAGAGACAGAGACAATCAAAGAGAGTCCTGCCAAAACCACTGTATTTCCAGGTGTTTATGTAAATATCCAACACTATTCCTCTGGAGAAGAAAGATCACATACTTTACACCACTGGGGGAAAAAGGTTTTACTAAAACAATTCAGCAAGTCACAAACAAGTGAGTAAATAGTAATTGCAAACTCCAGGGGAACATTGGTAACTAGAATTGCTACACTGTATTATTGAAACTATCTAGTTTCCAAAAAAAGTTACAAGACATGAAAATAAACAAACAATAAATTATGACCCATAGGTGAGAGAAAAATCAGGCAAAAGAAATCATATGTGAGAGTGACCATATGCCAGATTTAACGGAGTTCAAAGTAGCCATTAACATATATTAAAAGAAGGCATAATTAAATATGTAAATGAAGATACCATAACAACATAACATCAAGTAGAGGATATCACTAAAAAGGCAGAAATTATTAGAAAGGAAGCAAATGGAAATTCTGCAGTAGGAAATTACCGTAACCAAAATTTTAAAATTCACTAGAGAGACTCAAAAGTAGATTTAAATTGGCAGAACAAAGAATTAGTGAACGTGAAGATCAGCAGAGATTTTGCTAACCAAAGAACAGCATTTAAAAAAAAATAAAAATGAGCAGAGCCTCAGTGAAATATAGGACACCATTAAGTGTCATATATGCATAATAGGAATTGAGAGAAGAAAAGGAGACAGAGAATGGAGAAAAAAAATGAACAAACAATTCCTGTAAACTTCCCAAATTTATTGAGAAACACTAGCCTGTATATCCTAAAACATCCCTAACAAACTCTAAGTAGGATAATCACAAAGAGACTCGCAGACATATCATATTTAAAATGATAAAAGCCAAAAACAGGAACATTTTGAGACCAGCAGGAGGTAAACAAACAAACAAACAAAAACTGATCACCAGGGAACCCCAATAAAAATGGCAGCTAACTTCTCATCTGAAATAAAGGAAGTGAGAAAACAGGAAGATAACATATTCAAAGTGTTCAATGAAACATAACTGTCAGCCAAGAATCCTATATCCATCACAACTATTTTTCATAAATGAAGGTAAAATAGAATCATCACCAGATAAGCAAAATCTTAGAATCTCCACTATGCTTACAAGGGATAAGAAATTCTTCAGTTGAAAACAAAGGATCCTAGACAATAATTCAAATCCAAATGAAAAAAATAGAGAGAAAGGAAAACGGTAAAGATAATTATGCCCTTATAAAAGACTATATAAAACCACATTACTCCTCCTTTCTTATTTTAAATATAATTGCATAAAACTCTGTGTATCTATTTATATTATAGTATATAATAGTATTGCTGAGCTTGTAACATATCAAAATGTAATATATTTGCCAATCATAGCAAAAAGGAGGCAAGTGGGTATGAAAGTGTACTCGGCTAAGAAAATGAATTTAGGTTGTAACTCAAATTGACAGGAACAAATGAAAACATAAATGACGAATAAAAAGATTACTAAAACAAAAGCTATGAATGTATACTTTCAGTCCTCTAAAATTCTTTTTAAAACACAATATTATATAAAGTAATAATTATAGCAATACAATTTTAGGGTTTATACTGTATATGTATAAGATGTACATCAGTGATATCACAAAATAGGAGGGGAAGGCAATAGAATTATATAGGAATAGCATTTTTATATCTCATTTGAATTAAGATGATATACATCTGAAGCATATTCTTCCAAGTAAAATGTATACTGTAAGCCCTGGAAGAGCCACTAAAAAGTTACAAATATTTGTTACAAATATTACATACTTTTGGGTGTATGTTTGTATACAAATATATTTCTCTACGTTCCAACTTTTCTTTAAGGAATTTAACTGATTTTATAATCAGGAAGTAGGAAGTCAACAGTGATTTATTTTTGAAAAAAAAATCTTTATGCTGTAGGATTTGACATCTTACATGTTGAGATTTGACACTAAAATAAAATAATAAGAAATAAAAAATAAATATATTGTGCTTCATCAAAATTAAAAATATTTGTGTTTTAAAGGAAACTATCAAAAAAGTAAAAAGACACCAACAGAATGAGAGAAAACATATCACATTCATCTAAAGTCATATAATCATAAAATTTTTCCTTGATATATTAATTATTACAGCCTATCAGTATGTTCCTTGGTCTTGCTTTTGTCCGTGCCCTTCCCACCCCTCCTGTCACTTTCAGATAAATGTCTCCAGCTGTTAATTTTTTTGTCCAGTATCAAATTTACCATAAAACAGCTTTTGAGTTTGTACTACCATACAATATTCATATCAAAATTATGTGGTTTAAATTGTAACTCGTTGATTCTTGAGCCCTCTATATCTCCCCCATAGTGATCTAGGACCACAGTGATCCGGTGAATGATCAATGAATATCTCAAAACATTCAAACTAATTAATGTAATCTAACCCAAAACCTTAAATAATATATTATTTTTATTAATTCATTCATTTTCTTGATAGCTTTATCTCTGCCCTAATTTTGATTATTTAATATGTATAGTGATGTATAAGTACTCTTCTATGTGCCTTGAATATAAGAAAAAGCAGAGAGATAAGGACTCTGTTCTCTCAGAACTTATAGTACAGTAGCAGAAAATAATCAAAGAGTGTTGAATTACATGCTAGATTGAGAGATATGAAGACAAGCAAAGAGTTTTAGTGCTGCACATCACAGAGAGAGCTTAACTAGGTTGGAGGGTTTAAAGAAGATGGACCTTGAACATTCACAGTTGGAGTTGAGGTAGGTGGACTAGGAAGCATTCCATTTAGAGAACATATTGGGACCTTGTTGGCGTTGACTTATCAATCTTGCTGGGGCGAGGGGGAATGATTTTCTTCAGTATTTGCAAGGATGCTACAATGAGCGTGGGTTTCTAGCTTCAGTGATAGACCTGCTTTTGCCTTTTATGTTCACCTCCTACTCCTTTTCTAGGGCCATTTTCCAGAGTTTGTATTTTCGCAGCACTTCTGTCCATACTGGCCATGCTTGTGCCTAATTTGTGAGAGGCAAGTCCTTCTAGTTTTCTTAGATCATCCTTCTTTCAAGGTCCCTTACAAGCCCCACCTTTTCCAGAAGGCTTTTGTTAGTATCAGCAGCAATTATCATCTGCCTTCCTTCCTTCTCTCTCTCTGTCTCTCATTTTTTTAAAACTTCACAGGAGTCGTTTAGAGTTATTAATCTGTGTAGTAAATATTCTATCTATCCAGTAAATGTGAGATTTTCTTGTCTCTTCAATTAAGTTTAAAACACATTACAAAAAAATTATGACTTTTTCTTTTCTTTTTTGTAAACTTGTTTATATTAGTTTCCTAGGGTTGCCATAACAAATTACCACAAGCTTTATGCCCTAAAGACATAGCAATTTATTCCTTCACACTCTCACACTTGGAGGTCAGAAGTCCAAAATCAAGGTCTCAATGGTGCCACATGCCCTGAGAAGCCTCCAGTGAAGCATCTTTCTTTGCCCATTTCATCTTCTAGTATCTCCAATATTTCTTGCTTTGTGATGGCATAAATCTAGTTTCTGCCTCCATCTTCACATGGCTTTCTCCTCTTCTTCTTGTATCTTCTCTTCTATGTATAATAAGGACACTTGTCAATGGATTTAAGGCCTACCTACGTGATCTAGAATAATCTCATCTCAAGATCCTTAATTACGTCTATGTAGACCCTTTTCCACATGTGATCATGACAGGTTTCTGGGGTTTGGAACTGGACATATCTTTTTTGAGGGTCGCCATTCAATCCATTAAATTGTCTTTTTCCAAAAGCTGGGACATTCATGACTAACTAAAATAATACTATCACAAATACCCTTTTGTCCTCGAGAACAGAGATATGTGACATTAATGTGGTTGTGCATAATTATTTGAATTCATTCTTCAAAATATCATAAATATAAGCTCAAGAAGGTTAAGCACCCCAAAACTCTCTCCTGAGAATTTTGATAAATGCCTTTAGTCATTCATTCATTATCTTATTATTCTTCTATTCAGTTATTTAATACATAGTTATATGTGTATGTCCAGTTAAGACAAATCTCCTATAACCAAGTAATTCATAGTATTTGAGAAATATCACATTATAGTGGTTTATCTATATCGTCATTTATCCTATAAGTTATTCATTTTTACAGTGTTGTGGAAGAATATAGAAAGAAGTAGCACTTTTCTACAGTTACAGAAAGATTTAAAATAGGGAATTATCTTTTGCCTTTTAAAATTAGTAAAAGTAGTTTACTTTAGGTATAGAAAGGTGGAGGCCAGGCACAGTGGCTCACACCTGTAATCCCAGCACTTTGAGAGGCCTAGGTGGGGAGTTCACAGGGTCAAGAGATCGAGACCATCCTGGCCAACATAGTAAAACCCCGTCTCTACTAAAAATACAAAAATTAGCTGGGCATGGTGGCACGCACCTGTAGTCCCAGCTATTCAGGAGGCTGAGGCAGGAGAATTGCTTGAACCCGGGAGGTGGAGGTTGCAGTAAGCCGAGATAGCGCCACTGCACTCCAGCCTGGCAACAGAGCAAGACTCCGTCTCAAAAACAAACCAAAAAACAAAGAAAGGAAGGAAGGAAGGAAGGAAGGAAGAAAGAAGGGTGGACAACTGTTTCAGATAGAGTAAATGGGATGTAAAAAGGCCCAGAGACCATTCCATCACCAAATAATCAGGAGTTCTAATGGTGGGACTATCCCGAGATAAGGCCAATGGTGATATTAGGAGAGAAATTTGGGGCCATGTCAGGACAAGTATTGTTTTATATGGTAATGAGCCAGATATATATTATGTGATCACTGGCAAGCCATTGAACTATTTCTGGATCAGATTTATTTTTAAAAAATTAGCAAAAAGTAGATTGAAAGACAAATTATGTTTCATTTTGTTTAGCCCTAAGTAGATGAATGTTTACCGCAGGTGTATGAATGCCTCAGAAATCTACTGGGTATTTCTTGAAACTGCTAAAACACAGAGAAAAACAATAAAACAAACAAAACCTATTGTTCCATTTCCCCAAACACCACCAAAATATCTTACCTTTATCAATATTATATGAACAGACACGATTGAAATTACAACTTATAATTTTCAACACAAGTGTCATATTTAAATACTGAAGATTCACTTGTTTCTAAATTAATGAAATGATAGCAGTTCAAATTTTAAAGATATTATAGAGCAATAAAATTAATTAGATAAGCTTCTAAGGAAATTATTCATGTCCTTTGTGACTGGCCCCAAAATGTTTGCCTTTCATCTGATACACAAACATTAAATATAAAGATATTATAATTAGAAACTTGGTTAGCATTCATTAAAGATTAATTTTCTAAACATAAGAGATGTGACAAAGTGGTCTGGAAGGAAAAGCCCATTTCAATTGGTCACAAAAGTCAGGCTGTTTTCACATATGATGGAAGAAAAGGCTGAAATAGCATCTGCTATAAACAACTTCTTGACTTCTACCATTTGAGTAGTAGTGACTTCCTATCACCTCTCTGTCACATACCCTCATGAATTGCCCATTAATTTTGCCCTTTTATAATCAAAGGTAATGGAATACTGCCAAGACTAGGTTACTTGGGAATTTGCTTTTAACTGGTTTCCATGAGCTGCTGTTTTTGCAGGCATCGATTGAAGTAAACAGACTTGCCTTTTCAAGCTATAAGAGAGAAAGATGATTTGACAAATTTAGATTTACTGGTGGGGCAGAATAAATAATTCTTGAGCTTTCTGCAAGTAGAAGGGTAGAAGCTATGAGCAGTAAATTACTGTCAATTGGGGAATGCAAAATAAGAGAATTTATAATTGAAAAGATGATAAGAGGAGCAGTGCAATTTTATAAAAACAGGAAGATGTGAATTGAATATATGATGGAAATATAGCAACTTAGTAAGTTTAAAATAAAACTGATGGGAATTTGAAAGAAGATATTGGAAATAATGTCAATAGCGGGTTTCAGCTCTCTAATGACTAAAGATGAAACTTTTTGAGACACATTTTGCCCATAAATAGCATATTAATTTATAAATCATTAGTGATGATTTACCAAATCCATAGATTATTAGATAGCTGAGGAACAAGTTAGTATGCAATGAACCAGTGGACACCAGCAGGGTATCCATGCTTCTGGGGGTAGTTTTGATAGGTTTTTATCTCTACAGTATTGTTTTTATGCGTTCCTCTTTCTCTGTTATGGCAACTATATTCTTGCACTGGTTCAAACGCAGACTTTTGACACCATCAAATACTTATCAAAAACTTTCTGCATTCTGTTGTACAAAGAAGGAGCAGTTGACTACCAGAATTTCAATAATTTTTAAGGATAAGATTGTGAAATTTCCAGCAAGCCAGAGAGTATAAAGAGTAGTCACTTTATTTCACTCCTTGAAATCCCAGTCATATCTACAGAGTAGTTTAGAATTAAATTAGAACTTTAATCAAATTGGGGCTTTAGTGTCTAATGAACAAAGCTTATAAGTTATAGCCTTTCTATTAACCAAGAAGTGGCTCTCTCAAGAAAGGGGAAAAAAGTATTTTCTCTCACTGAGAAAGCTGTGGACTTAGACATTTTTGAAAATGCCTTAAACTCCCTGTAGAAAACGACTTTTAAATAGTGACTTTGGTTCAAGCCCTCACCGACCCCTGTGTGTTTTCCCTGACTGCTAAAAAGCAAGCTAACTTCCTACTCCATTTTCAAATGCTCTCTAAATGGGGAGAAAATGTGCGCATCCCTTATTTATTACACTCCTCTTAAGTGATCCTGGAAATAGTAGAGTTCTGTATAACCACTTGGCAAGTTCTTCACTCCACCTTTTTCTACATATCTACAATGAACCCTCAGAATCCTTTCTCCTCCTCACAAGAATTGAGATCTTGAAAACTAGCGTAGGCACATTTACCATTGTAAAATTTTAATCCGATGGGGAAAAGGTTTAGAGCCATTGGAGAGAGATTGACTTTATCCTTCATTGCCTTTTAATCTTAGATCCTTTCTTTATATTTCATATATGCAAAATTTTACCAATCATACTCCAAATAAAGATAGCATGAATGACGGTTTATAAAAAAACAATAATATGAATGAGCATGGAGCTATTATTTTTTCTATTTTTCTCTTAATTTGTGTTTTATAATGCGATCTACTTTTAATTCTTTAAGTATGCTTACAAATGTGTTGTCCTCTATTGTCTATACTGTGCATACGAACGTCATCTTTTTGTTTTGCTTTTGATGTGTGTGTATGTGTGTGTGCACGTACACGGCTTTTATTTGTTTCTTTTGTTTTAGTTTTGGTCTGTATCTTCATCCTATTATGTATTACTTTGGCTGAATTTGTAACTCAAAAATATTGACTCCTTCCTTTTATACCCTTAAGTACATATTTCTATCGTGTTTACACATCTCTTATCTTTTTCCATGGTGCAACAGGTAAAGAAATAAAATTGGATAGTGAGTTTATTGCTTCTCCTGTCCCTTTTAGCAAACTAAGTCTTCTTTGCAAAAATCTCTAATTCTACTCTGCCATCTGAGTTGCATTATGGGTCAATTACGAAATCCTCAGTGGTATTTCCCCTAATTATTTCAAATAGGATTGACTCGTGATTACTGGATGTGAATTTCTTGAGTTTACTTTGCTAAGTGTTTCTATTTAATCCCTTATATTTTAGAACCTTAGGGATACAGTTTCAGAGGAATTAATGTATTGACATATCTAATGTTCAGATTAAATGCTCATTTAATACTACGTTACAACATAGTGCCCACAGCACCTGCCCATACACACACAAGTAACACACACAATTTATTAGCTAAGAAAGCTATCATTGTAAACTGCCCACCATCTATTGAGTGGCCTGTTATACCTCACTCTCTCTTTGAAGTTTGTTGGATTACAGTGAAGATGTTTTTTCAACTGTGGACATGATTTCAGGGTATATATGGGTTGAAATCAATCTATATATATTATATAACACAGTATTAGGTTGGTGCAAAAGGAACTGCTGCTTTTGCCATTACTTTCAATGGCAAACACCGACTTCTTTTTGCAACAACCTAATACGTTGAAGAAGTATGTATTCTTGAACATCTACGGAGTCCAAACGAGATCATGCCACTGCATGCCAGCCTGGGCGATAGAGCGAGACTCTGCAAAAACAAACAAACAAACAAACTACAGTGGCCTGACTAACAAGTAACAAAACAAACAAAATTAATTACTTCACACAGGTTCTCTTTGTACAACACATATTCCTAAAAAAATATATATATATATATATATATACACATATACATATAAATTTTTTTTTGAGACAGAGTCTTGCTCTGTCACCAGGCTGAAGTGCAGTGGCACAATCTCGGCTCACTGCAACCTCTGCCTCCCGGGTTCAAGTAATTCTCCTGACTCAGCCTCCCGAATAGCTGGGACTACAGGCACGTGCCACCATGCCTGGCTAATTTTTTGAATTTTAGTTCAGATGGGCTTTCACCATGTTGGCCAGGATGATCTTGATCTCCTGACCTCGTGATTTGTCCACCTTGGCCTCCCTAAAGTGCTGGGATTACAGGCGTGAGCCACCGCACCCATCCAATATAATATTTTTAATACCGATCACTGCCCGCCTAATGCACAGACGTAATAAACTGAAAGGTTTGGTGATTCCATTAACATGGAATTTTCTTTCAGTGAATTCAAGTTCAGAAATGTTAATACTCATATATTTTTGAATATATGATGGTGATTTCCTTATATTTTTTATGTGGGGTCAACTTTTGCATTTAAAGTAAGCCATGAGAACCAAAAGCATATAAATGCTAACGATTTATTATAGTGGATTTTCCCAGAATAAACACATCCATGTAACTACCACCTACATCAAGATATCCAAAGTAGCCAATACCCTTTCATTTACCCCCTTCCAAGTCATTATGACCCTCAAGATAACCTCTGCTTGGTTTAACAGTACGTTAGTTTATCTTCTTCAAGACTTCATAAACATGGAATTCATAGAGTGTATACATATTTGCATCTAGATGCCTTAGCTTGATGTAATATTTTTTCATTCATATGGTTGCAGCGATACATCAGGCTTTTCCATTGTTTGGAAAAGAATTCCATTGTATGAATATACCACAATTTATTTACTTATTCTTTTATTGGTGGGCATTTGGGTTCTTTCAGTTTTATGTTATTCTTAATTGCACTATTATAAATGTTTTCTACATATCTTCTGATGCACAAATGCATTAATTTCTGTATATTAATATCCTGTGAAATATTACAGGTCATGCATACATTCAGCTTTAGCATTTTTTTCCAAATATTTTTCTAATGTGGATATACCAGTTTACACTCTGAGCAGCACTGTATTAAAGATCAAGCTGCTGCATATCTGCAACAATACTTGGTAAACTCAGTTATCTATTATTCGGTTTTAATTTTAGACATTGTAGGAGTGTTGAAGTTGTATTTTAGGTATATATAAATGCCCTGAATAGTTGATGCTTAGGGCCTTTTTTTCCGTTTACTTGACACTTGGACATCCTCTTTGTGAAGTACCTGTTCAAATTTTCCTTTATTAATTAAGTTGCCTATATTTTCCTAATTGA
This sequence comes from Papio anubis, assembly GCF_008728515.1. NCBI lineage: Eukaryota > Metazoa > Chordata > Mammalia > Primates > Cercopithecidae > Papio > Papio anubis. The sequence goes on along the minus strand of NC_044993.1, from coordinate 28,124,692 downwards.
TACGCCTACACTATATTAAAAATGTGTCTTTTAGTAGATATATGTACCACAATTCCTTCTCCCACCCAATGGCTTGATTTTTCTTTCTCTTAGTAGCATCTTTTGATGAGCATAAATTTGTAATTCAATGAATTGAATTCATCAATATGTACTTTTGTTAATTTTAGTGCTTTTTTTCATATTAGTCATTCATTATTTTCCTATTCCAGAATTTGAAAATTCCATGTTAACTTTTGGAAGGTCTATTGTTTTATTTTTTACCTTTATATCTTTGATCTATGTGAAAATTATTTATATTGATGGTCAGAAGCACAGGTCACAGTTCAGTTTTTTCCACTCGCAGGGATCCAGTTTACAGTCTACATTATTGCTATTTCCCCCTATGGCATCTTTGTTATAATTCAGTTGAGCATTTTCTCTGCAGGCCTATTTCTGAAGCCTTCTATTCCATTGGTCTATTTTTCCATCTCTTTAGTCCTACAATCCTTTTTTAAGAACTCTATCTTGTAATAAACCTTCATATAATGATATCATAAGACAAACAATTTGGGTTCTTGGTAAATATTTTCTTTATTATTTTTGCCCTTTAAATTTCTATGCACATTATAGTATCATTTGTCAAAGTATACACACGTGCACATGCACACGTGCATGAGCGCACACACACACTCACACACACAGAGAAATGTTGGAATGTATTGATACTGCTTAGATTCTACAGATACATTTAGAGAACTGACATTTTATGTTTGAATCTTTCAAATTGCAAACTTTGTACAACCCTTCATTTGTACCTTTAATTTTTCTCAGTAATGTTTTGTAGTTTTCAGTTTAGGGGCCTTGCATCAGACTTTTTTGCTATGTAATTGAAGTCTGCTCAATATTACAGATAGTATTTTATTTAATTTTCTGAGTATTGGTAGAAAACAAAATGCAATAATTTTTGTAACTCTGACAACCATGCAAACTTTACTTATTATTTATAACAGTTTATAGATTATTTTTGTGTTTTTTAATACTCAATCATGTTGATTGTGAATAATGACAATTATATTTCTCTCTTTCTGATATTTATACTTTTATTTCTTCCTTGTACCTTACTGTATTGACTAAAACCTTCAGTATAATTGAATCAAACTAGAAATGGTAGACAACTTCATCTCATTTGCAATCTAAATGAGAAAGGTTACAGTATTGCACCATTAAATCTGATATTTACTATATGTTTCTTCATAGCTACTTTTTATCAAATTAAGTCCCCTTTTATTTCTGGTGTGCAAAGAAATTTTACCATGGACAAGAAATGCATACTTAAATCTTTCTGATCTACACAGATAGATCATGTTTTTCTCTATCTTCTCTCAATATTTTAATTTGAATAAACACATTTTTAAATGTTATAATCTGTCCCTGTATTCCCTGACTGTAATGTTTTTGTATATTAGTGAGTTTGTTTTGCTAATATGTTACTTAAGATTTGTATATCAGAAGCAGGCTGTTAATTCTCCTTTCTTGTAATATTCTTGTCAGGTTTTAGCATCAAGATTACACTGACTTTGGGACATAGAGTGGGAAATGCTCCCTCTTTCACTTTTCTCTGTTGAAATTTATATCGGTGAGTTCATTTGAGCATGAGAACTTAGGTGTTAGAGTTGGTAATTATGGATTCAATTATTCAATAGAGAAGTAATAGACATATTTTTTCTGTTTTTTCTTATTTATGCCATTTGGCAAAGCCTGTGTTTTTAAACTTGCCTCTATCACAATACATTTTTAAAGTTTTTGACATAAATATGTTCATGTTGTGTTTATGCTAAATGTATTCATATTTTTGCCAATAACTTTTAAAGTTGGAATAAATATTTCCATTACCTTTTTTAAAAAAATTTTTCCTTTTTAAAAGCAGACTGCCACATGCCACGCCTCATTTGGATGTGTCTGAGGTCTTGGAAGCTTGACTACCGTACGTTCTCCTACAAATGAAGCTTGAGAGCTTGTTTGAAGATTCTAGAAGGGGAGCACAGCTACTCCTATATTCTTGACCGAAGATCGGTCCTCCTCGGGGATGGTCCTTTTCATCCATGTAGGGTGCAGCTTCAGGAAGGATGCACTTGAAGTGGTAAGGGAGGAAGGGGACACCGGCTTAGCCAGCCAGATCAGCCAAATCAACCCTGGCAATCAATGGGGTGACACACGTCGCAGCCTGATCACCCTCACATCTTTCCATTATCTTTTTGAATCTCTATAGAAGTTGTAGCAATGCTTCCTTCTTCATTTCTGATATTGACGACTTGCCTTCTTATTTTCCCTTGCAAGGTTTTATCAATTTCTTTCATTTTTTGAACAGCTATTAGTTCTGTTGAATTTATTGTACATTTGTTTTCAATTTCATTATTTTCTATCCTTACTTATTTTCACCTTTCTGCTACTTTTTAAATTTTAATTTTCTTGTCATTTTCAGCCCCTTTGAAGTGGATGCTTAGACAATTGATTTTCAACACTTCTTCTTTTCTAATGTAGACACTTAAAGTCAATTTCCTTGTGGGCACTGTGTTAACTCTGTCCCACATGATTTGCCATGTCATTGTTTTGCTATCATTCATTTTTTAAATGTGTCAATGTCTTTTGTGGTTTTATTCTGGTTTTCATGGGTTATTTAGAAGTGTGTGGTTTAATTTTCAATACTTAAGAATAATTTAAGTTTTTGTTGTTGTTATTCATTTTTAAAACTTAATGCCACTGCTAAGAAGGTATATACTGCATGTGATGAGTTGTTTTAGGACGCAGTTTTTGGCCATTTGGGGTCAACATTTCAAGTTTGTTTGACAAGAATGATTTTTTCTGTAACTCTTTAGTGCAGTATTTTATACCTTCCAATTAAATAAATTTATTAATCATGATATTAAATGTTCTCTATCTTCAGTTTTTCAGTCTACTTGTTCTAATTGTTGGTTTATCTGTTGCTCACTTAAATTCTGCCAATATTTTACTTTATATACTCGGCAAATACATTATAAGGTATATAGAAATTCAGGATTTTTACAGCTTGCTGAATTTAGTTATTTATCATTATAACATTTTTCACCGTATTTGGGGAACTATTTCTTTCTTCTTAGTTTACACCTGAACAACTTTCCTTCAGTTTGAATTTGCAGTCAGATCTTGTTTCAATCATCTCAGTGTCTATTACAGCTTTATCTGTGATAAGAGACATGATCTGTGCATTGCTTGCTTTTTATATCTAATCTGACAATGTATATCTAATATTAAAGTACATAACCATATGGGTTTGGATTTCTTTTTCTAATTTTTTAATGTTTTTTAAAAACAGTTTTCCCCTTTTCCATGGTTTTTAATTAATTAGTTTTAATTATTCCATTTCTCCATTATTATATTACTTACATAGTCTTTAATTAATATTATTTTAGTGACAACACTAAATGTATAATTCATATATGTACCCTTGATTTACTAAAGTATATCTTAAAGTAATGTATCAAATATTATATGTATAATGAAAGAATATTTGCAATGCATTGTTATAATTTATATTACACCCTTCCCGCTTCCATCATTTTTGTTATGTATTTTAATTCTACCATAACTTTATACGTGTAACACATTCTAATTCTGTTAAGTAGTATTTATTATTTTGTATTTTCCCACATATTAATATTTTTGCTTATCTTCTTTCTTTTCTATATTATCATATTGCCATTTAGGCTGGTTTTTATTTTTTTTTTTTAGAAAAATACATTTCTAAAAATGTTTTCAGTGAAAAACTGCTGGTAATGCGTTTTATTGAGTTTTTCTTTTTTCTGAAAGAACACAGCTGAATTTGAAGGCTCTTTTCTCTTGACTTGGCAATGATTTTCCTTCTGTCCTTTAAAATGACATTCTTTGACTCTGCCTTTCATAATTTATATTATCAAATAAACTGTCAGCTTGAGATATTAATTTTTAAGACATTAATGTTTTGGGTTAATTTTAAATTCTCATTGTCTTTATTTTTAGCAGTGTTACTGTGATGCGTCCTGATATGCTTTTCTTTGTATTTCCCCTGTTTAAGAGTTCACTGAGCCACTTGAATCTCCATCTTGATGATTTCTATCAGATTTGAAACTTTGTGGCCACCATTTCTTCAACGACTGCATCTTCTCTCCTCTTCCTCCTCTCTGGAGTGTCAGTTTCAAATATCACATGCCTTTGCTTTACATATAGTCTATGTCATATGCTCCAATTTGTATTTTTACTATTGTTTTCTTTCTGTGATTCTTCCTGTTTCTTTTTTCTCTTTTTTCTTTCTTTTTTTTCTATTCTAAATCTGGTTTGCAAATCTACTGCTTCAATTGATTATATTACCACTTTAACACACTGGATTTTTCAGCTTTAGGCTTTTTCTTTGATGATCTGCATAGGCTCCATGTCTTTGGGCAAACTATCCATCTCATTTGTTATCTATTCTCTTGGACGTGTTAACTATATTTATTCTTAGTTGGAACATTTGATTATCTGTATCATTTAGATATTTTTCGATTGTCTTTTTTCTGACTGTTGCAGGTCTACTCCTCCTTGGGAGCATTTCAAAATTTTTTCATTGGATTTTGAAAATTTCGTATAAAAGGTGTTATCTCCCTTTAGACAAATTTGGTTTCTTCTTCCAGGAAGCTACGTTTAGATATATCAGTTTGATACCACTAAGACCGGATTTCAGAATTATGGGGATTAATTTAATTTCTGAGTTTCTGTTACTTCTAGGGTCCCTGATTTCTGTTACACTGCTAAAATATTTGTTTAGCTTTTTAGCTTCTTAGCACTAGCTCTTTGATAGGTTTAAATCCTCTTACTCTTGCACATGTTAAGATGTGGCAAATTCATCAAGGGTGAAAAAACTCCCATTCTTCTCTAATGATCTTTGCTCTGTGACCCCGGTCTCTCAATTTCTAGATACCTCGGTAATCCTGAAATCTAACTTTTGTCTCCAGAGTCCCATAAATCCATCAAAAACTCCAGGTCACTGATTTCCATTTGGTTTCTATGCCCTATGAGTTGAATCAGTTAAACTCTGAAAGGAATAAGCAGTGCTAACTTGAGGAGTCACCTCAATTTGTTTTCTTTCTCTCTGGTATCTGAGTTCCTTAGGTGCTGGCCGCCTTCAAATCGTGTTGTTCTGCCTAACTTTGTGGTTGTTCTCCATGGGAGAGTGTCTGATGGAAGTTACCGTCATAGACGTAAGGAAAACACTTGATATCCCCCCAACACACACACACACACACAGACACACACACACAATGATGTAATGTGTTCATTATTTCCCCCAAGAAAAATAAACTGTAAATCACCCTGCACTTGTTTAGCAACAGACAAAATTTACTCTAGAAGGACTCTAATCCTCTGTGAGTTTAAGGGACGTTGTGGGCAGTGCCTGACAGAATTCGTGGATTAAGATTGTGCTATCTTTAGGTGATGCTCTGGCTACAAAACCAGACCAATTTCTTGAGACTGCTTTTCTTCAGTCTATGCTTTTGCCAAAGTAAATTCTGCGTTTATGGTGACAGTGGACCAAAATGCATGCACTACATTGAGTTAAGTAAACAAATGCATAATTCAAGATGAAAGATTAGCAGAATTAAAGATGAATGATGAACAGAACTGGCTGGAATGATTATAGTACAACCCACTATCACAGTGTCAAGTACATAAAAATAAAATAGACGTTGTTGATTTACTCCCAGATGTTAACATTAAATGCCTTGGATATATGCGAATATAAACGTAGATACACAGTCACATTTATACATTACTGCTTCCTCTAACTCCATTAGTATCCACAAAATCATCTGTCCATCTACGCATGTTAGAAAGGTAACTAGAGATAGACTATTATGTATTCTTGTAATAAGATTGTAAAAGATATATTGAGTAAAATATGCAAATCTGCAAGAAACAGGAAACATTCTTTCTGGGTTTTGGTTTTTGATGTATTTGCAGAGGTAATGCAGAGGGCTTGTGTTTAATGACATTATCCTGCTCAAGATGCTTGTAAGTCTTTTTAAAAAGCATAGCGAAAATGATGTGCTAGCTTCACAAAAATTCACTTTTGAAATACCATGTTAATGGAAAGTTAATAAACTAATCTTGGACCCAGTGAATCTATCATGCAAATTTTCAATATAGAGCAATAGGGATGCTGACAGGGACAAAGCATCAAGCTTATTCCAAAACATTATGAGAAAGTGAGAAAATATAGACCAATATTGGAGTCTTCAATGTTATTAACAAAATAATTCCAAATCATGTCAAAAAAGAAAACCTGCTAGAGGTTTATTTTTACCCTGAATTAATGTAGGATGGGAAAATCTTTGTTTGTTACCAGAAATATTTTAATTTCTAAAATTAAAAAAAATGGTAAAATTAAAAAAAATTGTTGGCATACTAAAATAAAAAAAAAAAGATGCAGGAAAAAAATCCACTGTAACTAAAAATGCTAAGTTCAATTGTTGACATCTGCATTTCTGCTGTTGCAAAGAATCCAGTTGTTGGTGGTGGTCTCCTTGACATGGCCTGGCATCATTGGTGCAGGGCTTTGAACACAGTTATTTGGGTAAAAAATCAGTTATTTCCATATATTGGCACATGCCTCTTAGAACATCAAACGGTTTGATGTAGATTTTTTCCATCAAGGCACTGGAACCAGTCAGTGGAGAATAAACCACTTTGGTTGACTTCTTCCTCAGCACTGTTCTAGGTGTTACAGAGATTAATATGCTTGGTGTCCAAGCTCTATGTATTCCTTATATGAGTCTCAGTCAGTACAACCAAACTAACATTGAAATCCTACTCGCAAACCAATACCCTACTCCATTAATAATCTATGTCTGCCATTTGAGAATGTCATCATCATCATCATCTTTTTAAGATTACGTGCTGTTTATTGAACACTTACTTACCATGTTTTAATTTTCCTAACATCCTATAGAGAAAGTGGCATGATTATTTTCTCCAGAGTGACATGATTATTCTCTCATAAACATTTAACGTATGATAATTGTATTTTCCAAAGTAACTTTCCAACATCCATTCATTAAAAAAATACTGAGTTTACACCTACTGAGTGCCAGATACTCTTATAGGCACTACAGATACCAAACAGAAAAACAAATAAACAGAGAAAACTCATATTCACTTATATTCATAGATACTTAGAAATAACGGGGATGACTGAGATATTATTGAAACTTATGAATAAAAAATAAAACTAGGTAAAGAAAAAAAGGAGAAATGTTGGAATGGGTTAGTCCTTCTAAACGTCGTTTCTCCACCTAAATTCCTGTCTCTCATGCTTACAAACGATACATACAGAAATTCAATACCAAGTTGTAAGAATGTAAACTTCCTTTCTCTATTTTCTTCTTCCAATGACCAATCCTGTCCTATCTCTACTTGGTTCTGACAATTTGACCCTGAGCATTCATCCTCAATATGAAAACAAAACAAGACCTATTCCTCTTTCTTAGTGCTTGCAGGGAAACTTTATCTACTCTCAGCAGCAGGCCTGTTGGCAAACAACAATGATCACAGAGTAACGGCTTCCAAAGGTCAACTATGCCCTAAAATATTTTGCCAACTGTTGTTTGAGGAGGGTATATGTTGTTTGGAAGGAAAACCATTATTGTCTTTCTAATTCTATGAAGGAAACAAATGAGCTTATGGAATACTGGCTCTTCAAAACCAGGCTTGCAATACTGAGGTAAGGCAGAGTAGCAAATTCATTTCATTTGGAATATCTACAATAAAACGTGTACAGTTTTTGTTTGTTTTGTATTTTTGTTTTTGTTTTTTCTTGTAGAGTTCTTGTGGGTACCAGAACATTTGACATCATTTGATTCAATGGTTCTAGTTTGGAACCCAGGAACTTTTATTAGAGGAAAAAAAAAAAAAAAAGCCACCAGAGCTTTCAGCAAGACCAATATGAATGATAAGAACTATAGTGGTAAAACTCCATATTTAAGAATCTTCCTCTGTCTATACCATGAATCTTGTAAGGGTTTGAAAGACAGCCTTAATGCTTCCTATATTTATGTGCAGCCTTGAGAAACTTTGATTCTAGAAAGAAAGGATCTGTCCCAGGATTTTCTCTAGCAGTAGAAAATGGACTTTTATCTGACTGGTAAGCAAATGTTACAGTTTAGAAAACCCCAGTTAACATTCATAGAAGGTAAATTCCATCTGGAGAAAAATTTTGAGTCTTTCTTGTTCAAGGTTGTATTCCACATATTGTTCACTGATGTATTCAGAACAGCACCTGTTATCCTAAAGTCAGGATAATACCTATCTCAGGGGTTACTGAAAGGCTTGAATAAAATTATATATAAAAACACCAAGCAAATTTCAGAGTGTTGAAAGAGTTAGCTCTTGTTTTTTTGTCCCTGCTTTATTTTGCTCTGAACTTCCAAGTTACCTCTTTATGGGTTCAACTTCCTCTGAGATCCTGATACATCCATGTCTAATTCCATAAACACATCTTTCTCCTTAGCCATGAGTCCAGAAAACTTAAACAGTGGCGTGTAAACTAGTTTTAAAGGAACTTTGTACTTTACTGGCACATTTAAAAATATATATTTTTTTATTTCAAATTTTATTTTAGATTCAATGGGAACATGTGTAGGCTTGTTACCTGGGTATATTTTGTGATGCTGACGTTTGGAATATAAATGATGCTGTCACCCAGGTAGTGAGCATAGTATTCAATAGCTGGTTTTTTAACCCTTGTCCCCCTCTGTCCCTCCCAGCTCTAGTAGTCATCAGTGTCTACTGCTGCCGTCTTTATACCTATGTGTAATCAATGTTTAGCTGCCAATTATAAGTGAGAAAATGTGGTATTTGGCTTTCTGTTCCTGTGTTAATTTGCTTAGGATAATGGTACTGGTACATTTTGGCTCACTCTAAGGAATTGCATTCTAACATAGCTGTTCAAGAGAAAAACTACTCCATCTCCCAAGGTAGTAAGTTTGTGACCACTGCAAGTATGCAATCACAGGGTAAGACAGTGGCAGAGTGAAGTGGAATATGAAATGGTGTTTGTGGGGTAGGTTTAAATATCTCCTGCAATCATTAAATTGAAAGAAACATTGCATTTCATTCTGACTAATGTTTTAGCTACCAAACTTATATTGGGAAAGTTGAATCTCAGGGTTGCCTCAGTGAAACTAAATTAGGAAGTGTTATAATAATTTTCCATCTCACGTGGTTCCTACATTGAAATTACAGGTCACGCATTCACAACACCACAAATTTCTGTTTTTCCTATAAGCAGGTTGACTCTAGTTTATTATACATTCTTTCAAGTTTTCCTCCAACTAAATTATTAATCTTTGACTGACGGTGATGTCGCCCCCAGAATTCTCTATGAAAAATAAAACCCTCAAATAAAAATGCCACCAATGAGTTCCACCATGTAGTTTCTCATGCTAATATCCATATTTGATTCTAATGAACTGCATGAGAGCTATTCAGAATTTTATAATTTGAAATGTTGCCTATCCAGGTGATTTTTCATAGCTATGTGAGAATAAAAGGATTCCATAGCTTTTAATTTCTTGCACATAAACCCTCATTATAATTTCTTCTTAGGAAATTGTTGGAATTTGCTCAACACTAAAAAGAATTAATTGCCTAATGTATTAAAGCAATTAAACAAATCATTTCATCATATGAATAACAATGAGTATAGTTTCTGGGTAACACAGAAAATAAAAGCAAGGGAAGGAAAGAGAAAAAGGAAGTTAATAATGACAGATGCTCAGTGTCCAACACACATATGGCAAACAAAGATAAACAGAAGCTATCTCCCTTCATTGAAGTCAAACAATTAATAAATACCTACGCAATACAGCACAAAATTCATATGTACCTAACTCTAAAACACATTCAAATCTCTTACAGTTATGCAATATCTACCTTCAATTTGAGCTTTATATAGACATAGACACTGTAAAAGTGGAATCACACATTAGCAGAGAAGATTTTCCTCTACAAGGAAAATTGAGGTAAAATAGTTGGCACAAATGTTCTTCCATATTCTCCATTTAAAAAGAAAAAGCAGGTGAAGGTATTTTTAAAATTTACTTAAACATGAGACTCTTTAAAAAATGGCTTAAAGGAAAGAAGACACATCCAAGCTCAAGGTAAAGTTACATTTTTGATCTGTCTTGATGTGCTTAAAGTCTCAAATGTGCAGAATGCATTAACATGGTGAATTAAAACAGTAAAAAGTTGGTTCATAGAGTCACTGCATAAAAACACAGTAGTGACAACTCTGAATTCAAATGCAAGTTTAGCTTAAAATTAACATGTTTTCCAACTGTTTTTGGTGTAGCAGGAAACATATTTCCTTTCCCTGTCCTTCACTCTCCACTTTTTGAAAACTGAAAGGTAATTATATTATATTGAGTTGTGGTGAACTTTCTAGTTCAAATATTTGAAGATGTCTATGAAAACTAAGCATATTATTATACTACCATTTAATTATCCAATGATATTAGGTATTAGCCAATATTCTTCAAGCCAAATCATATTGTTAATAATTTATTCGTGGATTACCTATTCTCCCTTCTTTCATTTATTCAATCAACAGTTCCCTCATTCAATAAATATTTTATTGAAGGCTTACTACTCCAGACACTTTCCTAGATGTTAAGGAGATATCAGTTTATGGGATAAGACATTCTACTCAGCGGGGAAGAATTCATGAACATTGAACAGGATAACTAAATAGTATGGTATGCTAGAAAGGAGTAAGTGCCAATAAAAACAAATAAATCAGGGCAAGGAGGATCTGGTACTTGTGGGGATCAGAGAAGTCCTATTTCAGCAAAGACTTGAAAATAATGAAGTTAGCCATGACAATAGCAAGGGGATGCATATTCCAGGCAGAGATGTTACGGCAGAGACGCTAAAAGAACGACATGGCTAATGTCTTGAAGTAGTCAATCACAGATTTCTGGATGATTAGCAAAAATTTAATTTCTTATATGTAGTAACAGACTTGCACATTATAGGGACAGATTGCAAAGAGAACTAAACAACCCCCTTTTCTTGATTACTGAATTGAGATAAAATAAGACAAAACTAAGTTTTAACAAAGAATTAGGCTTGGGTTATTAACTTTAAAGGCGACAACCAACTGCTGTATTCTTGTAGGATATCTTATTTTCTTTAGAAACCACTCCCAGGCCGGGCGCGGTGGCTCAAGCCTGTAATCCCAGCACTTTGGGAGGCCGAGACGGGCGGATCACGAGGTCAGGAGATCGAGACCATCCTGGCTAACACGGTGAAACCCTGTCTCTATTAAGAAATACAAAAAACTAGCCGGGCGAGGTGGCGGGCGCCTGTAGTCCCAGCTACTCGGGAGGCTGAGGCCGGAGAATGGCGTGAACCCGGGAGGCGGAGCTTGCAGTGAGCTGAGATCCGGCCACTGCAGTCCAGCCTGGGTGACAGAGCGAGACTCCGTCTCAAAAAAAAAAAAAAAAAAAAAAAAGAAACCACTCCTGATACATCTCCACCTCAGAAACCTCAGAATATCTGCAAGCATTCTGTGTGCCATTTTCCCCATATCTTGACAGTCTGATATATTTTCCTTTCCTGAATAGTATTGTGTATATTATAAGTAAGTGATTAAAAACTGCAATTACATACAAAAGTAGCCACGAAGATTATTTATTCATCCAATGAATATTTGCCAATCATTTATAAAGTGATACAGTACATGCTACAAGTTTACAAGTATTGCAGAAAAGTGTAACGTGTATTATCTGCTCTTGAAGGCATTAGGCTGGAGAGGGAACAAAAGGCACATACATAAAGAACAATAATTATAAATTAGATCAAACTGCCGTCTCTGAAAGTCCACTTATTTACAGCAACATAGATAGCTTTCTAAGGGCGGTAATGATCTGGACCTTGAAAGAAAAGTAGTATGTGGGAGAGCAGAGATACGACAAGATATTTAAGGTAACAATCATGAAAACATATCATGGACAAAATTCCAGAGTAAAGGCACTGCACAAAATGTTTGAGACACATGTGATGAGCAAGAAGATTTTAAATAAACTACTGTGGATACTAGACATCTTATGTAGTTTTGGATGAGAAAAACATTCATAGTATTTGATTCCAAAACATTTTCCTCAAGTTTAAAATGAAAGTCATACATTATTAATGGTGCTTGATATTTCTTTCTTTTTTCTTTTTCTTTCTTCTTTTTTTAAATTGAGATATGCTCTCGTTCTGTCACCGAGGCTGGAGTGCAGTGCAGCAATCTCGGCTCAATGCAACCTCCACCTCATTGGCTCAAGCAATCCTCTCACCTCAGCCTTTGGAGTAGGTGGGACTACAGGCATGCGCCAGCACGCCCATCTAATTTTTGTATTTTTAGTAGAGATGGTTTTTCACCATGTTGCCCAGGCTGGTCTCGGACTCTTGGCCTTAAGTGATTCGCACCCCTCAGCTTCCCAAAATGCTGGGATTATAAGCATGAGCCACTGCACCCAGCTGATACTTGACATTTCTAATCGATGTTAAGTATTCCAAAGAAATAATGATTCCTATTTAAACAATTTTTATTCATAAAGAGGCCCTTAGAGGATATGTTCATATAGGCTATAAAAATGATAACAGAGACACTGCAAGTTTAGATTTCGTAAGATAGTTTGGATTTTTAAATTATATTCAGTAAAAAAGTACTACACTTTATGATCCAAATCCAGTTACTGGGGCCAAAATTGAGCCAAATAATTAATATGTACCATGTCAGAAATAAAAAGTATCTAAGATCTTACTTGAGTGGAGGTAGAAAATGTAATAATAACAAAAAACAAGAAAAAAACAATAATAAAAACAGTAAGAGCTTTCATCTGCCAGGTGTCACATTGGATATTATTATATATTACTTTTGTATTTAGTGAAAATTAAATCAGTACGATGACTCAAAATGAAGAAAAAGATGTTAAGCATTCCAGGGAAATAATGACTCATGTGTTTCATTTATAATGATTATTCAATCACCAGATAAATGAATGAAAATATAATTAATAGCTGGGTTGACTGTTGGATGGATAAATGAGTGATTGCATGGACTGATAAGTCAAAGGAAAAATATTACCGGAAGCCATCTTTTTTTGTTGTTTTTGTTTTGTTTATATTTTTATTATATATAATAGTCGTACATACTTCGGGGGGTACATGTGATATTTTGATACATGTATAGAATGTATGATGATTAGATTATTATAATCAGGATATTCATTATCTTCTAATAATAATTATCTTCATAATTCTTCTAGCTATTTGAAAACATTACAATTCTTCTAGCTATTTTGAAATATACAATAAATCCTTGTTAACTATATTTTCCCTACTTTAACATTGAATACTAAAACCTATTTCTATCTAACTGCATTTTTTTTCTTTTTTTTTTAAATTTCAACTTTTATTTTATTTTATGTTCAGAGGGGACATATGTAGGTTACCTGGGTATATCGCATGATGCCGGGGGTGTGAATGGTCCCATCCACCAGGTAATGAGCATAGTACCCAACAGTTATAGTTTTTCAACCCTTGTCCCCTACTTGCTTCCCTCCTCTAGCAGGCTCCAGTCTACTGTTGCCAGCTTTATGTCCATGTGTACTCAATGTTTAGCTCCCACTTACAAGTCAGAACATGCAGTATTTAGCTTTCCAAGAGCAGTATATTTTGTTTAATGTAAAATAAAATTCAGAACCTCAAGTCAATATAGGAGATATAAAGCAAACAACGACTCTTGTGAAAAGAAAAGTTTCATCATTAGGTCAGTTTGCAAGAGTTAGAATATGGGCCTCAGATAAATTCAGGCCCAGTGAAGAGTGCAAAGTATTGGGTGAATGCCAACTATTTGTCAGTAAGGGAGTATTAATCTTAATAAATTTATAATTATCACAAGGAGTTATAATTAACATACCAAATAATCAGAAAATAAGAATTTAACTGAACTGTGTGACTAAGATTATTAATATTTTTGTGTATATATAGTATACATTTAATGTATCCACATCTTTATATAATTATTAAATATGTATTTATGTATAGCCATGTATGCGTGTATGTTGTGTGTGTATACATGTATTCATATTAGTGACATAATTTGATACTGTTACTTTCAGTTAAATATTTCAAAATAGTAGAAATAATAGGGTGAATTAAAAAATTTAAATTGTGAGTTTCAAGAAAAGTTTACATAAATTTCAAATATATTAAATTTTATACAGTGACTGTGTGCTGGTTGTGAGCCTATGGACAATTTTGTTCTTTAATGATTTTCTCTTTTATTTTATTTATTTTATCTGTATTATCCACGCATCACACATTTAATCAAGATACAATAACTGAATTTTATTTTCTTTTCCTTGGTAGAGTTTCTTCTTCTTCTTCTCCTTCTCCTTCTCCTTCTTCTTTTTTTTGGTGATGGGGACACAGTCTCGCTCTGTCACCCAGGCTGGAGTACAATGGTGCGATCTAAGCTCACTACAACCTCTGCTTCCCTGGTTCAAGTGATTCTTGTGCCTCAGCCTCCAGAATAGCTGGGGTTACAGGCACATGCCACCTTGCCTGGCTGACGTTTGTAGTTTTAATAGAGATGGGGTTTTGCCATGTTGGCCAGGCTGGTCTCGAACTCCTGGCCTCAAGTGATCCACCCACCCCAGCCTCCCAAAGTGCTGAGATTACAGGTGTGAGCCACTGCACCCGATCTTAATAGAGATTTTGTAACCAAGTTGTTACTTCCAGTCTCCAAAAACACTGATATTTTGTACATTTTTGTGTCTTTATAAAATACAAGCAAGATTTTCTTGTACATTTTCTGTCACAGTTTCCTCTTCTCTGTTTTTCCGATAACTGCAATATTTTCTATTACTAAATATTTAAGGTAAATCTGAATTCATGTGTCATTCTCTCCACTTGCAATTTTACTTTATGAAACCATTGAAAACCATTTCAAGAAATTCCCCAGATGAAAATATTACATAGAGGATTACTACTAAAGTAAGAGAAATCATGAAGTATTACTAAGAGATAACCACTTCCTTTTTAGATTTTGGGAGGTAATAGAAATACACACATACACACACACGTGTGTAATTTACAATTATTCTGAATAACTGAAAATTGTAATTACGTACAAGATACCAAGATCAAAAATCTTGTCTGAAGAGAGCAATTATGTGGTACTATTGTATTTAACATAATGTGCTATCCCAGCAAACTAAATAGAGAACATATTTTTTTGCAAATCTCTAGTTACTCTTCATTCTTTTCCCTCCATAAGATTTCTTAAAGTACATTCTAAATCTCAACCATTTTGAAATTATTTGAGATATTTGCAAAAAGCACATGTTATTGACCCTGGCATATGTCCCATTGATAAGAATCTCTAGGATTTGGAAATGGGATTCTCACTGTCCTAGAAATTCGACAAACACACCTGCATCTTCCTGTGTGCACACAGTTACTGTTGAATGAATCCTAATCCAATCATTTCTCCAGTAAGCTGCCCCTTTTAGACCCCTGCAGTTTAGTAACTTAGACTCCACTTGTAGATACCCTGAGTTCCTGATTAAAATGTCTTTGCAATAAAGAAGTGTCGACACTACATTTGTGTCTACATTACCTTTTTAAAATTTCCAATACATTGTCCCTATTTGACCATCACAATTCCCTCCAAGTTAAGTAGGAGAAGTATTATTATTGTTTCTTGGTTTGCAGAGAAAAAGTAAAAAAAAAAAAATTAATGGATTTAAGAAACATTCCTTTCTCACACAGTGGGTTAGACTGCAAAGCCAAACCTTAACCAAGGACTAGTTTTATCCAAAAACAAAGCACAAAGAAAATATTTAAAGGGGTTTATGAAGAAACAGGCAAAATAAACAAATGCTCTTTGCTTTCAGAATGCTCTATGGTTTTAGGACGTACAACGGTTAAGGTATTTAAGAAGTATTTTATAATAGTTAATATCTATTAATACTTAATGATAAAATATTATCATTTGATTTTTAAAGTCTTTGAGAGTTCTAATTATCTTATGTAACTTAATGCTTTCGTGTGATTCACAATCACACACACTTAAAGCATGGCTCCAAATTCTATGAAATGCCTTTCACCGAAAGATAGAGTAGCTGTTCTCTTGAATACAGGCTCTGTGATAGATCAATAGTATATGAACGAAGTGGCACTGTGCTAATTTCTAAGCTCACGTCTTGAGAAGTTAGCAGCTTCTATCTCTCTTGGGGTACTTCCTCTTAGAGTGCAAATACCAGGCCATGGAGAAGCCCAAACTCTCCCTTGGAAAGGCAGTGACGGCCACCACCAATTTCCCAGCCATATGATTGAGCCATCTTGGAACTGGGTAGTCAGGCTCTTCCAAGCTGCTCCAGCTTATATCACATTCGGCAGAGACAAACTCTCCCTGGCAAGCCCTGCCCAAATTTCAAATTTGTGAGGAAAATAAATGGCGGTGTTTTTTTCTGCCGCTACGTTCTGGGGTTTGTTGTAATGCCGCAGTAGATAATCACAACAGATTTGAGTTCCTTGAAGTAAGGTACTGCTTTAATGACAACTTAAAGCATGTGGCACTGGTTCTGGGACCAGGTGGCAGGCAGGAGATAGATTAATTGAGAATATTCTAAGGAAAAACTTAACGGTCCTCAGGGATAATGTTAGTGAAAGAGAAAAGGATTTGCAGAAGCTGTTGGTGAGGTCTCATAGCAAAGTAACTACAACAAGGAAAGTATTACTGGAAATTAGAGGAAAGAAACCTGTGTATATACTGGTGAGAATTATGATCATGAAAACTTTGAGTTATGTAGAAAAAACAGAAAATGCCCCTAGTGAATTTGATGATTTAATTAAAGAGATCCAAAGAAGAGGCAGAATATTAGATTACTACATAGCTTTTTCTCAATACCTAAACAAAATGTGAATGGAGATAAATCAGTTAAAGAAGGAACTTTTTTGGAAACTAGGACTGTTTGAGTTTTTGTTTTGTTTTGTTTTCTTTGAGACAGAGACGGAGTTTTTGTTTTCTTTGAGACAGAGTTGTTGTCCAGACTGGAGTGCAATGGCACGATCTTGGCTCACTGCAACCTCTGCCTCCCGGGTTCAAGGGATCCTCCTACCTCAGCCTCCCAAGTAGCTGGGATTACAGGTGCACGCCACCATGCCTGGCTTGTTTTTGTATCATTGGTAGAGACAGAGTTTCACCATGTTGGCCAAGCTGTTCTCGAACTCCTGACCTCAAGTGATCCGCCTACCTCAGCTTCCCAATGTTTGAGTTTGAAAATATATATTTTTTGATTCTCAGCTTCTCCAGAGAAAAATAATTCTCAAATTAAGAAAGAGTCTCAGTTCATAGATCAAATACATAATGGGGCTATATAATCTTTTGTTGTTAATATTTCAGAAAGAGCTGAGGTTTTTTTTACTAGAACTTTCAAAGAAATAGAAGGTCCTCTGAGGAGCTTAATCCATTTATGCTGGGGGTTGCAATTTCCTGGGTGTGAAAAATCAGACCTTCATAATGACGTTGAGCAGTAGGATATAAAGAATTCCTACATGCTTAGCGTTCCAAAAATGGAACACGAGGCATAAATGGGCTAAG
The DNA here is from genome assembly GCF_008728515.1 of Papio anubis. Taxonomy (NCBI): domain Eukaryota; kingdom Metazoa; phylum Chordata; class Mammalia; order Primates; family Cercopithecidae; genus Papio; species Papio anubis. The sequence goes on along the minus strand of NC_044993.1, from coordinate 28,107,006 downwards.
GACATGGCATGTCTCACAGACCCTCCACTAAGAATCGTAACAGCATTGACCACAGAAGATTCACGAGGTGTCCAAAGTCAAGAAGAGCTCACCTTGAAGAGATTTGTGAGTGTGATTGCTGTCTAATGAAATGAATTACAAATTGATTTGTAAGAACCTACTTACAAAATATTTAAAGAAAGCATATTGACTTTTACTAAAAAAGACAGCAAACAATAAAAAAATGCTGCCAGACTCCCAAACATTTACAGGCAGCATGTAGATTGAGAAGACGTCTCAGTTACAAACACAGATAATTTATTTTTAAAAAAGAAGAAAGGAGGAGGAAGAAGGAGGAAGAGGATGAGGAGGAAGAAGAGGAAGAGGAAGAGAAGGAAAAGGAGAAGGAAAGTAATAGTAGTAGTATAGTAGTAGTAGGAGAAGGAGGAGGAGGAGGAGGAGCAGATGGAGAGGGGAGGATGGGGACAGAACCAAGAGCCATGTGTCTCGAGTTAAAAGTCTAGGAGAATCAGTTCTCTGAAATGGTACTGGATACTCATCAAGGAACCAGCAACATGTGCCAAAATGATTCCAAGAATCACTATTTACCAGTAACTGCCATATGACTTCCACTTTCTCTGTTCTTGAGTAATGCTGTCTACAGAAATTATCCTTATTCTATCCCCCCATTGTATACTCGGTCAGCTCGAGGATGATGCTCTAATGATTTAAAATCTCAGAGTGTTTTTAGGAGAAATGCAAAACACAGTGGCCAAAGGTCAACTGTGTTTGTTTTAAATCATGACATTAACTATTTAATGTTAAATAATGTTAAATTCTCATTGAGTTTCTTCCCCTGGATATGGGCTCTCTTACTGAATAAGTAATTGAAGATGACAGATGCAATGAATGTTGTGTCAGTATCAGAGCTGCTTGGACCTTAAGAAAATGGCAGGTTTGACTCTCTATCACTCTTTGGATTGTTACTCTTAGAACACCGATACCATGAAACATGGACACCATGAAACACAGATACCAACACACCCCCAACCCCCATCCAATTAAACCTTTATGGAGGTGAACCAAAACAAACCTCAGTTTCCCATACGTTTGAATGAGCCACATGGGTCTTCCAGCCTGTGTAAAACCACCCCAATTGATACTGTCTAGATTGGAAATGGTCTAACCCTACTTGGCCTTGCCCAAAGTATACATTTTTGAACAAATTAATTGGTTGTTATTATTTTAAACCACTAAGTTTGGGATTGATTTGTTATGAGATAAAATATATTTGGAAGAAAATTGTATTTAGTTATTTATTTATGTATCTATTTATCTATTGAGATGGAGTCTAACTCAGTCGCCCAGGCTGGAGTGTGGTGGCGCAATCTCGGGTCACTGCAACTTCTGTCCCCTAGGTTCAAGTGATTCTCCTGTCTCAGCCTCCCAGTAACTGGGATTACAGGTGCCTGCCACCACGCCCAGCTAATTTTTTTGAATTTTCAGTAGAGACGGGACTTCACCATGTTGGCCAGGCTGGTCTCGAGCCCCTGACCTCAAATGATTCGCCCACCCTGGCCTCTTAAAGTGCTGGGATTACAAGCGTGAGCCACCGCGCCTGGCAAGGAAGAGAATTTTAACAGCCTCTCTTATAAACTTGAAATGTCTAGAAATATTTAAGTAGAATCTCTCTCTAAAATAGAGGCTAAAACTAAAATAGTTTTAGTGGATAACATTGACTATTTGTCATATTAGTTACGTATAGCGTAAACCTAATTACATGAGGCAGTATAAGAAACATCTAGCAAGTCACCTGATACATTAACATTAAACAAATAAAAATAACTCAAAACGTGGGTTAAAATTAATTATAAATATCAAACAAAGACAAGACATAAGTGTATTTGTAAAGTTCGTTTTCAAGAAGATGCAAAAACAGAGGGAAGACACAAACAATGAATTTGAAGTAATTGTGTTTTCCAAGAGTATCAATTTGCAAATCTATAATTTGCTGAAAATTATTTTCCTCAATGTTACATGACACACAAATACATCCATATCATCACATGGCATTGATTGTCTTATAACATTTCACATGATATGTATATAAATATATGTGTGTATAATTTAAAATTAATTATGATACTTTTAAAATTAAGAAGAATACCAATATTTCTGATCTGGCTTAGAAAATATTGGATCAGAGAAACAAGAGCATGAGTGTCCACAGCAGAAATAATTGCCAATTTCAGTGTTTCAAACACAATGTTGCATGGGTATTATGAATAACTTTTCTCCAAGTTATAAATAGAGACCATCCTTACAGTATAAACAGTCTTTCTGTTTGACTTAGGAGTAAATTGAAGCTTTAGATACATATTCAAAACGCATTTCCCAGAAGATTTCTGGTTTTATAGTCTTTGATGATGAGAACTAATTCTGGCACATGTGCATTTTGTGTTTTTGGCTATTGGAAAGGGAAGTTCATCAACATGATCCTCTGAGTTGCAAACAATCCCTAGAGCTAAAGACCTCCCTTAATGGTAGGCAGAGTATAAACCCTGTCTGAATATTAAGATCACCTGGGAAGCTTCAAAAAATACAAACGTATGAGTTCCACATTAAAATAAATAAGAATACCGTGGTGACACCTGGGCACTAGCAAGTTTCAATAGCATCTTCCTGTGGGTTATATACTGTATATTCCATTTGTATAACATTTTTATAATGACAAAATTAGGCCAGGTGCAGTGACTCATTCCTGTAATCCCAGGACTTTGGGAGGCCGAGGTGGGTGGATTACCTAAGTTCAGGAGTTAAAGACCAGCCTGGGCCATATAGTGAGACTCTGTCTCTACAAAAAATAAACAAAACTAGCTGGGTGTGGTGGCACATGCTTGTAGTCACAGCTACTCAGGAGGCTGAGGTGGGAGGATCACTTGAACTAGAGGTGTTGAGGCTGCAGTGAGCTGAGATTGAGCCACTGCACTTCAGCCTGGACAATAGAGTGAGACCTTGTCTCAAAAAATAAGTAAAAAGAAAAGGACAAAATTATAAAAATTGAAAATAGATTAGTGGTTGCCATGAACTAAAGATGGGAGGTGAGGCTCCGGAGGCAGGCAGATGTGGTGGGATTCTGGTGGTGGTGGACTTCCTCTGGGCGATGCCTGTGGTGGTGTATGCATAAACTTACACATGTGGTAAAACTGCATAGAACTAACCACAAACACACATACACACAATGCATTTGTGGCTATCCAAGTAAACTGGGTAGATTGAATCAATGTGAATATTCTGGTTATAGTATTGTACTATAGTTTTGTAAGATGTTACCACTGGAAAAAAAAAAAAAAACTATGTAAAGGTAAACATAGTCTGTCTGTATCATTTCTTAAAACTGCATGAGGCCGGGCACAGTGGCTCATGTCTGTAATCCCAACACTTTGGGAGGCCGAGATGGGCGGATCACGAGGTCAGGAGATTGAGACCATCCTGGCTAACATGGTGAAACCCCGTCTCTACTAAAAAATACAAAAAACTAGCCGGGCGTGGTGGCGGGCACCTGTAGTCTCAGCTACTCAGGAGGCTGAGGCAGGAGAATGGTGTAAACCCAGGAGGCGGCGCTTGCAGTGAGCTGAGATCAAGCTACTGCACTCCAGCCTGGGTGACAGAGCGAGACTCCGTCTCAAAAAAAAAAACAAAAAAAACTGCATGCAAACATTGAAAATAGAAAGTCTAAGATGGCCGAATAGGAAGAGCTCCAGACTCCAGCTTCCAGCACGAGTGACACAGAAGACAGGTGATTTCTGCATTTTCAACTGAGGTACCGGGTTCATCTCATTAGGGAGTGCCGGACAATCAGTGCTGGTCAGCTGCTGCAGCCCGACCAGTGAGAGCTGAAGCAGGGCAAGGCATTGCCTCACCTGGGAAGCTCAAGGGGGAAGGGAATCCATTTTCCTAGCCAGGGGAACTGAGACACACAACACCTGGAAAATCAGGTAACTCCCACCCCAATACTGCACTTTACCAAGGGTCTTAGCAAACGGCACACAAGGAGATTATATCCCACACCTGGCCGGGAGGGTCCCAGGCCCATGGAGCCTCCCTCATTGCTAGCACAGCAGTCTGTGATCTTACTGCAAGGCAGCAGCGAGGCTGGGGGAGGAGCATCTGAAATTGCTGAGGCTTAAGTAGGTAAACAAAGCCACTGGGAAGCTCGAACTGGGTGGAGCCCACAGCAGCTCAAGAGGCCTGCCTGTCTCTGTAGACTCCACATCTGGGGACAGGGCACAGCTAAACAAAAAGCAGCAGAAACCTCTGCAGATGCAAACGACCCTGTCTGACAGCTTTGAAGAGAGCACTGGATCTCCCAACATGGAGGTTGAGATCTGAGAACGGATAGACTGCCTGCTCAAGTGGGTCCCTGACCCCTGAGTAGCCTAACTGGGAGACATCCCCCACTAGGTGCAGACCGACACCCCACACCTCACATGGTGGGGTACACCCCTGAGATGAAGCTTCCAAAGCAAGAATCAGACAGATACACTCGCTGTTCAGCAATATTCTATCTTCTGCAGCCTCTGCTGCTGATACCCAGGCAAACAGGGGTCTGGAGTGGACCTCAAGCAATCTCCAACAGACCTACAGCTGAGGGTCCTGACTGTTAGAAGGAAAACTAACAAACAGAAAGGACATCCACGCCAAAACCCCATCAGTACGTCACTATCATCAAAGACCAGAGGCAGATAAAACCACAAAGATGGGGAAAAAGCAGGGCAAAAAAGCTGGAAATTCAAAAAATAAGAGCGCATCTCCCCCTCCAAAGGAATGCAGCTCATCGCCAGCAATGGATCAAAGCTGGACGGTGAAAGACTTCGACGAGTTGACAGAAGAAGGCTTCAGTCTATCAAACTTCTCAGAGCCAAAGGAGGAATTATGTGCCCAGTACAAAGAAACTAAAAATCTTGAAAAAAGAATGGAAGAATGGATAACTAGAATAATCAATGCAGAGAAGGCCATAAACGAACTGACAGAGATAAAAACCATGACACGAGAAATACGTGACAAATGCACAAGCTTCAGTAACCGACTCAATCAACGGGAAGAAAGAGTATCAGCGATTGAGGATCAAATGAATGAAATGAAGTGAGAAGAGAAGTCTAAAGCAAAAAGAGGAAAAAGAAATGAACAAAGCCTTCAAGAAGTATGGGATTATGTGAAAAGACCAAATCTACATCTGACTGGGGTGCCTGAAAGTGAGGGGGAAAATGGAACCAAGTTGGAAAACACTCTGCAGGATATCATCCAGGAGAATTTCCCCAACCTAGTAAGGCAGGCCAATATTCAAATTCAGGGAATACGGAGAATGCCACAAAGATACTCCTTGAGAAGAGCAACTCCAAGACACATAATTGTCAGATTCACCAAAGTTGAAATGAAGGAAAAACTGTTAAGGGCAGCCAGAAAGAAAGGTCGGGTTACTCACAAAGGGAAGCCCATCAGACTAACAGCAGATCTCTCGGCAGAAATTCTCCAAGCCAGAAGAGAGTTGGGGCCAACAGTCAACATTCTCAAAGAAAAAAATTTTAAACCCAGAATTTCATATCCAGCCAAACTAAGTTTCATAAGTGAAGGAGAAACAAAATCCTTTACAGACAAGCAAATGCTTAGAGATTTTGTCACCACCAGGCCTGCCCTACAAGAGACCTTGAAGGAAGCACTAAAGATGGAAAGGAACAACCGGTACCAGCCATTGCAAAAATTGATAGACTGCTAGCAAGACTCATAAAGAAGAAAAGAGAGAAGAATCAAATAGATACAACAAAAAATTATAAAGGGGATATCACCACCGACCCCACAGAAATACAAACTACCATCAGAGAATACTATAAACACCTCTAAGCAAATAAACTAGAAAATCTAGAAGAAATGGATAATTTCCTGGACACTTACACTCTCCCAAGACTAAAACAGGAAGAAGTTGAATCCCGGAATAGACCAATAGCAAGCTCTGAAATTGAGGCAATAATTAATAGCCTACCAACCAAAAAAAGTCCAGGACCAGATGGATTCACAGCTGAATTCTACCAGAGGGACAAGGAGGAGCTGGTACCATTCCTTCTGAGACTATTCCAATCAATAGAAAAAGAGGGAATCCTCCCTAACTCATTTTATGAGGCCAACATCATCCTGATACCAAAGCCTGGCAGAGACACAACAAAAAAAGAGAATTTTAGACCAATATCCCTGATAAAAATCGATGCAAAAATCCTCAATAAAATACTGGCAAACCAAATCCAGCAGCACATCAAAAAGCTTATCCACCATGATCAAGTGGGCTTCATCCCTGGGATGCAAGGCTGGCTCAACATATGCAAATCAATAAACGTAATCCAGCATATAAACAGAACCAAAGACAAAAACCGCATTACTATCTCAATAGATGCAGAAAAGGCCTTTGACAAAATTCAACAGCCCTTCATGCTAAAAACTCTCAATAAACGAGGTATTGATGGAACGTATCTCAAATCTCAAAATAATAAGAGCTATTTATGACAAACCCACAGCCAATATCATACTGAATGGGCAAAAACTGGAAGCATTCCTTTTGAAAACTGGCACAAGACAGGGATGCCCTTTCTCACCACTCCTATTCAACATAGGATTGGAAGTTCTGGCTAGGGCAATCAGGCAAGAGAAAGAAATAAAGGGTATTCAATTAGGAAAAGAAGAAGTCAAATTGTCCCTGTTTGCAGATGACATGATTGTATATTTAGAAAACCCCATCATCTCAGCCCAAAATCTCCTTAAGCTGATAAGCAACTTCAGCAAAGTCTCAGGATACAAAATCAATGTGCAAAAATCACAAGCATTCTTATACACCAGGAACAGACAAACAGAGAGCCAAATCATAAATGAACTGCCATTCACAATTGCTTCAAAGAGAATAAAATACCTAGGAATCCAACTTACAAGGGATGTAAAGGACCTCTTCAAGGAGAACTACAAACCACTGCTCAGTGAAATAAAAGAGGACACAAACAAATGGAAGAACATACCATGCACACGGATAGGAAGAATCAATATCGTGAAAATGGCCATACTGCCCAAGGTAATTTATAGATTCAATGCCATCCCCATTAAGCTACCAGTGAGTTTCTTCACAGAATTGGAAAAAACTGCTTTAAAGTTCATGTGGAACCAAAAAAGAGCCCGCATTGCCAAGACAATCCTAAGTCAAAAGAACAAAGCTGGAGGCAGCACGCTACCTGACTTCAAACTATACTACAAGGCTACAGTAACCAAAACAGCATGGTACTGGTACCAAAACAGAGATATAGAACAATGGAACAGAACAGAGCCCTCAGAAATAACACTACACATCTATGACCATCTGATCTTTGACAAACCTGAGAAAAACAAGAAAAAGATTCCCTATTTAATAAATGGTACTGGGAAAATTATAAATCATGCTGCTATAAAGACACATGCACACGTTTGTTCACTGCAGCACTATTCACAATAGCAAAGACTTGGAATCAACCCAAATGTCCATCAGTGACAGACTGGATTAAGAAAATGTGGCACATATATACCATGGAATACTATGCAGCCATAAAAAAGGATGAGTTTGTGTCCTTTGTAGGGACATGGATGCAGCTGGAAACCATCATTCTCAGCAAACTATCGCAAGAACGGAAAACCAAACACCGCATGTTCTCACTCATAGGTGGGAACTGAACAATGAGATAACTTGGACTTGGGAAGGGAAACATTACACACCGGGCCTATTATGGGGAGGGAGGAGGGAGGGGGGATTGCACTGGGAATTATACCTGATGTAAATGACGAGTTGATGCGTGCTGACGAGTTGATGGGTGCAGCACACCAACATGGCACAAGTATACATATGTAACAAACCTGCATGCTGTGCACGTGTACCCTAGAACTTAAAGTGTAATAATAAAAATTAAAATTAAAATAAAGAAAATAGAAAGTCTAAGTAAAAAACAAAGCTTTCTGATGACTATTATCTTCCTAAGATTGGAAAACCAAATACCATTTTCAAAACTGTTATCAGAAGTTTCCAGATAGGAAAGGAGCTGGTCCAGGTCAATGGTTTGCAGCTAGTGGACTACACTGCAGTTATGAGCGTTGTTTAGATACTTATTAAAAATTCAAATTCTCAGGCCCCAAAGAAGACCTACTGAATCAGGAACTCTGAAGATGGCACCAAGTAATCTGCAGTAATCCTTCCAGGTGAGTGTGCTACGTGCTAAACTTTCAGAGACACTAGCTTAGGGTTTTGTTTTGTGATAACTATTTCATATGAATAAATAGTATTAAATGCATATTATATGTGAATAGAGGGTTGTTATTTATAGTCCACTGACCAGTGGAGTCAGCATCACCTAGAGGCTTTTTAGAAATGTAGAATCTGCACTCCAAACTTGGGGAATCCAAATCTGTGTTTTAACAAGATCCCCAGGTAATTCATAGGCACATAAAGGTTTGAGAAGCAGCGCCTTAGAGTATTTGCTGAATAACTATTAGATGCAGTCCACCAAAATGCAGCTGTGCTTCTAGTGAAAATAAGAACATTTGGACACCAACTTCCTGCTGGGGCAGGGATGTTAAACAAGTTGCCCTCGATCACACATCTCATAAGGAGGCCACCCAGGATTTGAGCTTGCATAGGACCTAAAAGAACAACAGGAAAGAGTCTTCTGGTCTGGATTCCTCCAGAGCCTATGTTCATCGCACTGTGCAAAACTGCCCAGGCTTTCTTCGTCTATTCGGCCAGCTCCTGTGGGCCACTTCTGGTTTCCAAGCATTTACAGCAGGGAATGTCATGAATTGCATACACACGTGCCAGGGTCAGAATAGATACCATTATTCACTCAGACAGCTCTGTCCATATTACCATCTGAACACTAAGCTCATAACAGAAACTTCAAATCTCCCACCCCAGGATTTTCTGGCTTCAGAATAGCAGAAAGTCTGCATGTTCTCTTCCTCTTTCGCAAAGCATCCCATTGATCCTCTCATGTAAATCACAAGGCACAGACTCCAAGTCTACAGAATGCACATTAGCTGTAAAAGAATAGTGTTGGGAGCTAGAGTTGAATGGGAAATCTCTGATTATCCTGGATAGGATTTTCTTCATGTTTATCTTCCAAACTTCAGTCTTGTAGAAGTGTGCAGGCAGAACCAAGCGTTACCTGGATGCACAATTGACAGCATAAAAAATCATTTACCATTTTTATATATAGGGTTTAACTTCAAGAAAATAGCACAATTCACATTGAGTAGATAGATTTCAAGGGAAGGGGTAGTTTTTAATTCTTTTGTTGAATAAGTAGGGAGGCATGACTGGAAAATGTTTCAAAGCTGTTAGGGGATAGGTGAGGATTCTGTATAATTTCATAGATCCTTAAGTGAAGTGATAAATAAATAAGATTATAGCTGTAAGAGCAAAACAAATGACTAATGGAGCAAGGTACCCCTTCATTAATAATAGTTAACAATCACAACTAATGTTATTGAACATGATGTGCTAGTTTCTCTGATAGCCTTGGATATTCAGAGATAAATAATTTAGGATGAGAAATGCATATGAATCAAATGAATTAATATGTCTGCTAAAATTACTTTCAATTGCAATGGGCCAGGCATAGTGAAATGCAAACTATGGCTTCTCTACTTTAAATCACATGACATTCCTATGATATTGATATCATTCATATTCCACAAAGCAGGAAACTGAAACTTAGAGACAGGAAACGATTCTCCCATAGTCACACAGCAAGTTGGCGGCCCAGTCAAAATTCCAGCAAAGATCTCTTTGGATTCTTCAATGCAAGAAGTGAGAAGGAGAATCGAAAATGAATAGGAGGAGGTCAGAAGGAGTTAGCTGAGAAAGGAGTAGATTTTAGACTCAAATCAAAGAGTTCTTCAATACTTGTCGTCTCTTACACAGATGATTTCTAATGTGCTCAGTTTGCCTTAGGAAAACTAAGACTAATTACTACCATCTATATGAACTGTTAACTATTCATATTCAATTCCTGATGCAACTTGATAACCATTTTACATGTCAGCAAAACTGTCAGATTAATGTTACTGTACATTTTGGTTCATCTCAATGCTGAAGTATACTGGAGACTCTCTGTTATCCTAGTCTCTCATATCATGAGTTACTGAAGGAAAGTGACACGTTTAGTGTTATGTAAAGGGTGGCATGATGCAGACAAAGAAATGAACTCAAAATAGTTCTTAGTTCTCCAATGTTCATTTTAATGTATAGAAATGTTTTACACCCCTTCCCTTCAGGATATAAATATAGATACAGATATGCAAATACCTCATCATGGTAAAAGTTTAAAAAATAATTTCCATGTGATGTTTGAGAATTAATGAGCTAGTATTTGTAAATTGTTCAAAGCAATATTGTAATTGTGAACCTGGAATGGTTTGGTCAAGCTTTCTACTGCTATCTTAGGGAAGTGATTTTCTATCTCATTTTGTCTTATTTTCTAAACTTGAAAAATGGGTCTAATAATCCCTGCCCTTTACATACCTCAGAGAGATGCTACCATAATTAATGAAATATGTGTAAAGAACTGTAAACTAGATAAATTAAGATATCATTGCCATTACTCTATTTTATTTGAATTCTTCAAATAAAATTTTCAGTAGAACTACGACCCTTCTGACCTTTGCCAATAAGGCAGACATGAAAATGTAGTAATAATATAATTTTAAAAGAGGTCTTTGCTGTTTAAATTAAGTATATAAATCATATGTCTAAATCTCAAACATATCTGAGAAACTATGCAATTTTTCTGGAGAAAAACAATGAATGCATGACAGGATCAAGAAATCAACAAAGAGATGATCTTCAAATACTTTAGACTGACATTTCAGTTTGTCCCCTCAACACCAGTTGAGATTATTGTCATTATAGCCATGATTTCAAAGATTTAATAAATAGACAATTATGGTTTGTTTCTCCTGAAATTCATCAAAATTAGTTGAGATACTCATTCAGCTTTTCCCCACATCTGTTGCTTGGCTGTGTCTGGGTAAAATGCCAGTTGATTTAATTTATCATTTTTGTTCCAGATGTTTTGGCATCACATAGTTATAGACAAATAATTGTATTGAAAAATGCTCTCAGATTAATGTAAGAGAGCTCTAGTGTTTTCTTTCCTCTGGGCTTTAGCTGCAGTAAGAAAAGAAATAGCTTCATTGTTTTAAAATATAAAACTAAATGAAAATTTCATCTGCCTCAACACAGTACAGTAATAGACCAGTAGAAATTTTTCAAATTAGTTGCTCTTCTTTCAGAAATCCAAGGCTGATTCCATGGTAGAAGAGAAAGGGTAAGGCAGACAGAAATGATAAACAAAATAACAAACTAAATCTAGATAGCTGCCATGACTCCATGTGATATTGAATTGAAAACAGTCTATTGATATAGAAAGAAAGAACTGTGGACATTTTAATTCCACCACGTGCTAGCTCAGTGACCTTGAGGAAATCATTTCCCCCTGTATATTTCAATTTTATTTATTTATTTTAATTTTTTATTTTAATAGCCTTATGGTTACAGGTGGTGGTTTTGCGTTACACATATGAATTGTGAAGTGGTGAAGTCTAAGATCTTAGTGCAACCATCACCCAAGAAGTGTACATTGTACCCAAAACGTAGTTTTTTGTTCTTCACCTCCCTCCCACCCTACCCCCTTCTGAGTTTCCAATGTCTATTATGCCATTCTGAATATTTTTGCATGTCCATAACTTAGCTGCCACTTACAAGTGAGAACATGTGGTATTTGATTTTCAACTCCTGAGTTACTTCAGTTAGAATAATGGCCCCCTGTTCCATCCAAATTGTTGCAAAAGATATTATTTCTTTTTTATGGCTGAGTAGTATTCCACAGTGTGTATGTGTATATATATATATATATATGTGTGTGTGTGTGTGTGTGTGTGTGTATATATGCTACATTTTCTTTATCCATTCACTGTTCGAGGGACACTTATGTTGATTCTATATCCTAGCAACTGTGAATCGTACTGTGATAAACATACACATGCAGGTTACTTTTTGATACAGTGACTTCTTTTCCCTTGGGTAGATACCCAGCATGGGATTGCTGGATCAAATGGTAGATCTACTGTAATTATTTGAGAAATCTCCATACTGTTTTCCATAGAGGTTATACTAGTTTGCATTCCCACCAGTAGTGTATAAGCATTCCTTTTTCATCACTTCCACACCATCTATTTTTGTTTGTTTGTTTGTTTTTAACTTTTTAATAATGACCATTCTGGCTGAGGGTAAGGTGGTCTCTCATTTGTGGTTTTACTTTGATCTCAATTTTATAAAATGGAGATAACATAACCTACCTACTTCAGTAACTATTCATCACAATATTATGTGTAAGGAAATTATGCTAAAATAGTTAATACTCGTTTGTCCTGTGCAAGTTACTTATGTTGTGAAGAGAAGCTTCAGGCCAAGTTTATCCTGGCATTTTAAAATGCAGACCAACCTTTGAGCTGCAAGCATACTTCACTGTTGGGGTCTACGTACGTGCTTTGGATAAAACAATCTGCAGCAAAAGGAGAGAATGGGCATTTAATGGAGCAAGCCATCAGACATCTCGCCCTCTTGAAGAGTATGGAAATATCCATATTCTAAATTATATTTCTCTGCTATGCTGACACTACCCAAAGTGTCTACCAAAATGATTTCTGCATGACTTGTGGGTGTATGCGACACTTTCATACTATTTCTAGGTAAAATAATCACTCTACAAAACTGATGGTGATTTCTGTGTGAGCAACAGAAGCTATGATTGTTAGCATTGTCACCGTTTGTATCGCTGGAATCAATCTGATGTATATCTGTGCTTGCAGAATGAATATTAGTTAAGCACATTCTAATTATGAATTCATCAAAAGTCTTAGGGTTGAAGAATTACTTGACATCATCTTAGTTGAATGATTTTCAGGAAACAAGTCAGCTGTCTGAATTCTGGCTACATCACCTGAAACACAGGATAATAATACCAGCCATGGCCCATTTTATACTGTTGTTTTGAGGCTTTGCTGTAGTAAAGAATAAAGAATCAATGTACAATGTATAGGATATCATAATGGAAATGTTAAGAATTCCTGTTACTAACATTAAAAAAAGTAGGGACGCCAAAGTTATTCTTCTCTGGCAAGAACCTTCGTTCATGACAAAATTTTTCAAAATGTCAGTAACCTTGCTAGGTTCACTGAGATTTAGGGTTTTGTCCTCAATTTGGTAGGAACAGGAATTTTAGTCTGTCAGCACATTCCTAAAGTGAATGTTGCTTCAGCACAGACACGCATTAGCCAAGTTCTGAGAAGACAGTCATTTAACAATAAAGCTAATTTGTTAAGTTACAATAAAAAATAAAATGTCTGCCAAAAGCTTTGGATTGTGGCATACTGGTAAGGCAGAGGGTCTGCCTCAAAGCCTGGCTCCATCAATTATTTGCTGCAAAGTCTTTAGAACTCAGAGAGATACAATAGCTGCCCAATTTTCTCCTTCCTACAGTGTTGATAATAGAATTCCCCACAACATGGGGCAGTTTTGTAAAGTATATGGGTGATTCTCTTCAGAATGCTTTGTGTCAAGCACTGAGAGAAGAAGGCTCAAGAAATGGTGGAATGGTAGCTGTTATTACTATGGTTGTTATTATTGTTTAAGTAAGTATATATTATTGCAGCTGTTTGTAAAATTGAATAAAATAATCACCAAAAGTGATTTGAAAAGCATGGTGTTAAAGCTATGAGGGTAAGATGTGTAATTTAAATTTTAGTGGCCTTATACACTGATAATCTGCTCCAGTTCCAGAGGGTTGATCCCTAGAAGAGCACTTCAGGCTTTCTCTCTCTCTCTCTCTCTTTCTCTGTCTGTCTATCTCTTTCTGTCTCTCTCTCTCTCTCTCTCTGGCAGTGCCTGGATGAGTTTCCCCAGTTTCTACCCGTGTGACCCTATTAATTGCTCTGAAAGGGTAATACAAAGGAGTTATCAATGGGTGAGTCTTGATCTGGCCTGGGAACAATTTTGTCTCTTGAGAAGGCAACCTTATTTGCTGAGCCCCTAAAAGTGTAAATCATAATGCCAATGTTTTTCCTTTGGGGCTACCTTCATTTTCACTCTGCTCTTAACAATGATCCACATTTATTGAGTGCTTAATAATTACTCCATACCAAGATTCCTAATAAAGACATTATAAGCATTACTGCTTTGAATAGCCAACCAACACTTTACAGGTAACAAACTGTTTCCATCAATGTTATATTCAAGATATATTAATAGTAACAATCCTTATTGTTACTATATCTCAAACTAATTACCTCAAGCTAATTGAGAAAATAAATGCCTTTCTAAGGCATCAGTACTCAAACAATTTGGTCTCAGGGTCGCTTCACACACTTAAAAATTAATGAAGAACCCCAAAACCTTTTATGCATTAAAATTTTGTTATTGGGTTATACCTCTCAATATTTACCACGTTGTAAGTTGAACACACACATACACACACACACACACACAAGAATATGGAAGCACAGATTCCATTAGCCATTGAGCTAATGGCTCAGTATGATATTAACATGTGCTATATAGTCTGTGGAAAAGTATGCTTTCAATTGTGAGACAGACGAAGGCAAACAGTGTTGTCATATTATTATAGAAAAGTATTTCAACCTTGCAGAACCCTTAAAAATGTCTCAAAGACTCTAAAGATCCCTGAACCACACTTTGAATATTATGGTCTTAAAGAATAAAACTGTATTGCCCCATTTCCCCCAATATGTTTCAATTACTCACTTTAAGACTAATTACTATGTTAGATGCATTATACAACAACAACACAGAAAGAGATTATTATCTGCACCTTAATGTGATGAAACTGAGGTTTAAAAGGAATGAGTACTTTGACTAACATTGCATAACTTCCCAATATCATAGTCAGTTTACAATCCCATATCTTTCTGTCTAAATCTGTGCTCTTCACTATCATGTGATATATAGACACTAAAGATTTATCAAATGGAAATGCAAAACAAAAACTTAGTAATTGCCTCATTTCATCCACATACTGAAGAGAATTATGATGTTCAAAGGTACAATTACAAAAATCTCACAGATTGAATCAACATTTCCCAGATGGATTTATTTTACCCACCTCTTTGACTTTTAAAATTAGATGCTTCTATTGCAGGTAAAATAATAGTAACATGTGAACATTAAAAAGAAAGACCAAACTATTCATGTGAAAGTCACAATAAGCCAAACTTCATGACCAGACTACACTGGATAAAATAAACATGCCATATTATATAACTGTTAGCTTTATGATTTTGCAACCAAGTTGGTGTAAGCAATGTGATTCCTGGATTTTTTATTCCTATATGTATATTACCTAATATAGGACCTGGTGACTTACGGTGCACTTGAAACTCTGTATAAAGATGAACCTTGTTTAGAGGATGTTTGTCCATCTATCACACTTAGTAGCATCAAGGAGTAGAGAGAGTTCAGACCTCGACATCAAATCTGGTGGATTCAAACCTCCCTTTATTACATCTATGGGCTTTTTCTTGTGTCCCAGCTTTCCTGTGTCTCGCATGACACATTTCTAAAACAGTGTTGAGGTTACATCCATCTAAACATTGTTATGAGGATTGAATGAAACAAGAAATGTAAGTACACAGAGACCAGCATTCTGCTTAGGATTAAGTAGCATCTTAAATGCTGGTTTATTTTCTGTTCTTTATTGTCACATGCAGATATCATTTAATGTTACAGATCTAGACATCGAACCAATAGAGAGCATGAAAGGGCAAGTGTATGTACCACTTTTTTCTTCCACGCCATTTCCCTAAGTCATGATTCTTATGATGCCCAAGAAACAGCTTCTCCAGCCATTATTCAACCAAAGTTAGGCCTCGGGTATCTATTTATGCTGAGGCTTCCTTGTTAGTCTATTACTCATTCCTAAAGCACAGTCTCCAGATGGACATACAATGAAGTCTATCATAACCATAGCTGAATGAAAGAGACCAAGATCAACATGTTCCTCCTCTGTATCTAAAAATGTCCAAAACTTCCTGGATGGCTTCATGCTGTTCCCTTTGCCACCATTCTTGCTTTCCTTCTTCCCTTGCCACATGGTAGTATCTAGATTGACTGTGAAGGGCACCAGAGAAACCATCATACAGAAATCATTTCTTCCTCTTATTTGTGGTTTGGATGCTTTCTGTCTCTTTCAATTAAACAATTTAACTGTAGTCCAAAAGTTGTCCTCTCTACTACAGAACTTTCACCTCCAGGCCAGGAACTAGGTCTTCAACAATCTACATCAGAAGTGCCTAGGATAGGGGGGGCAAAAAATGTGTTCAACTCACCAATGTTTTTTGTATTCACTTTGCAATTATGTGGTACACTTAGTAACTGGTTTATTAGACCTAACAACTCTTTAAGGTGGACACTACTGAGGACAAAAGCAATCATACAGAAAACAAGGCTCAAATAAAAAGATACCAAATTCAGCACTCACTCTCACAAAGGTCTCCTATTTAAATGCCAGGGGCCATTTGTAGAATATATAATTGCCTTTTAAAATCCATGTCTAACCAATCATTTTTAATAGGTATCCAGATATTCACAGATTTATTTTAGGTATCAGTTACCCTGAGAAGTCACCTGACACATCAATTTCTGTATTATCTTCTTTTTACGTCTTTTCTTAAATAAAAAAACGTTGGTTTCTATGGTATTCTATGGAGTTCAGCCTTTTGTTTCTTTGTAACTGCTACATAATTATATTGGAAATGTGAAAAACAGTTCAGCAGGAAATCAAATGCTGGCTCAGTATGGGTATTTTTATATCCAGAGATACTCAAATATGAACCAGCAAAGAGATTTGGATACTATGCCTCACACACAAATCTAATGACAAGCTGTATTTAAAAGCCAGAAAAAAACCACTTTTTGCTGACCAGTTTTTCTTTACAATGTATTAGGGCTGCTTATTTGTTTTACTAAACAGAAACAAAGCTTGGACAGAGGGGCTCTAAAAATTCAGAGTCCTTTAAACATCAAGCTCAGAGCAATCTAACTGAAAGAACAGGTTGATGAAGATTTGTCATTGCCATTGTTAAAAACAGTGCTTGCTAATTGAAGACATGTTTATGTCTAGTGACATATATATGTACACACACCCACACGCACACATATTCTGTGCATCAACTCAAGTGATTACAGGTTTTTATTCACTACTATAGTTTCTTTTTAACCAATAAGAAATAAATTATATAGGCCGAGAAAAGTTTTTCTTTCCTTCTTTTTTCAATAAATTTATTTTATTCTTTATTATTATTATTATTCTTTAAGTTCTAGGGTACATGTGCACAACATGCAGGTTTGTTACATGTGTATACATGTGCCATGTTGGTGTGCTGCACCCATTAACTCGTCATTTACATTAGGTATATCTCCTAATGCTATCCCTCCTGCCTCTCCCCACCCCATGACAGGCCCCAGTGTGTGATGTTCCCCTTCCTGTCTCCAAGTTTTCTCATTGTTCAATTCCCATCTATGAGAGAGAACATGCAGTGTTTGGTTTTCTGTTCTTGCTGAGAATGATGGTTTCCAGCTGCATCCATGTCCCTACAAAGGACATGAACTCATCCTTTTTCATGGCTGCATAGTATTCCATGGTGTATATGTGCCACATTTTCCTAATCCAGTCTGTCATTGGTGGACATTTGCGTTGGTTCCAAGTCTTTGCTATTGTGAATAGTGCCGCAATAAACATATGTGTGCATGTGTCTTCATAGCAGCATGATTTATAATTCTTTGGGTATATACCCAGTGAAGGGATGGCTGGGTCAAATGGTATTTCTAGTTCTACATCCTTGAGGAATCGCCACACTGTCTTCCATAATGGTTGAACTAGTTTAGAGTACCACCAACCGTGTAAAAGTATTCCTATTTCTCCACATCCTCTCCAGCATCTGTTGTTTCCTGACTGTTTAATCATCACCATTCTAACTGATGTGAGATGGTATCTCATTGTGGTTTTGATTTGCATTTCTCTGATGGCCAGTGATGATGGGCATTTTTTCATGTGTCTGTTGGCAGTATAAATGTCTTCTTTTGAGAAGTGTCTGTTCATATCCTTTGCCCACTTTTTGATGGGGTTGTTTGTTTTTTTCTTGTAAATTTGTTTGAGTTCTTTGTAGGTTCTGGATATTAGCCCTTTGTCAGATGAGTAGATTGCAAAAATTTTCTCCCATTCTGTAGGTTGCCTCTTCACTCTGATGGTAGTTTCTTTTGCTGTGCTGAAGCTCTTTAATTAAATCCCATTTGTCAATTTTGGCTTTTGATGCCATTGCTTTTGGTGTTTTAGACATGAAGTCCTTGCCCATGCCTATGTCCTGAATGGTATTACCTAGGTTTTCTTCTAGGGTTTTTATGGTATTAGGTCTAACATTTAAGTCTCTAATCCATCTTGAATTAATTTTTATATAAGGAGTAAGGAAGGGATCCAGTTTTAGCTTTCTACATATGGCTAGCCAGTTTTCACAGCACCATTTATTAAATAGGGAATCTTTCCCCATTTCTTGTTTTGTCAGGTTTGTCAAAGATCAGATGGTTGTAGATGTGTGGTATTATTTCTGAGGGCTCTGTTCTGTTCCATTGGTCTATATCTCTGTTTTGGTACCAGTACGATGCTGTTTTGGTTACTGTAGCCTTGTAGTATAGTTTGAAGTCAGGTAGAATGATCCTCCAGCTTTGTGCTTTTGGCTTAGGATTGTCTTGGCAATGCGGGCTCTCTTTTGGTTCCATATGAACTTTAAAGTAGTTTTTTTCCAATTCTCTGAAGAAAGTCATTGGTAGCTTGATGAGAATGGCATTGAATCTATAAATTACCTTGGGCAGTATGGCCGTTTTCATGATATTGATTCTTCCTATCTATGAGCATGGAATGTTCTTCCATTTGTCCGTGTCCCCTTTTATTTCATTGAGTAGTGGTTTGTAGTTCTCCTTGAAGAGGTCCTTCACATCCCTTGTAAGTTGGATTCCTAGGTATTTTATTCTATTTGAAGCAAGTGTGAATGGGAGTTCACTCATGATTTGGCTCTCTGTTTGTCTGTTATTGGTGTATAAGAATGCTTGTGATTTTTGCACATTGATTTTGTATCCTGAGACTTTGCTGAAGTTGCTTATCAGCTTAAGGAGATTTTGGGCTGAGATGATGGGGTTTTCTAAATATACAATCATGTCATCTGCAAACAGGGACAATTTGACTTCCTCTCTTCCTAATTGAATACCCTTTATTTCTTTCTCTTGCCTGATTGCCCTGGTCAGAACTTCAACACTATGTTGAATAGAAGTGGTGAGAGAGGGCATGCCTGTCTTGTGCCAGTTTTCAAAAGGAATGCTTCCAGTTTTTGCCCATTCAGTATGATATTGGCTGTGGGTTTGTCATAAATAGCTCTTATTATTTTGAGATGTGTTCCATCAATGCTGAATTTATTGAGAGTTTTTAGCATGAAGAGCTGTTGAATTTTGTCAAAGGCCTTTTCTGCATCTATTGAGATAATCATGTGGTTTTTGTCTTTGGTTCTGTTTATATGCTGGATTACGTTTATTGATTTGCAAATGTTGAACCAGCCTTGCATCCCAGGGATGAAGCCCACTTGATCATGGTGGATAAGCTTTTTGATGTGCTGCTGGATTTGGTTTGCCAGTATTTTATTGAGGATTTTTGCATCGATATTCATCAGGGATATTGGTCTAAAATTCTCTTTTTTTGTTGTATCTCTGTCAGGCTTTGGTATCGGAATGATGTTGGCCTCATAAAATGAGTTAGGGAGGATTCCCTCTTTTTCTATTGATTGGAATAGTTTCAGAAGGAATGGTACCAACTCCTCCTTGTCCCTCTGGTAGAATTCAGCTGTGAATCCATCTGGTCCTGGACTTTTTTTGGTTGGTAGGCTATTAATTATTGCCTCAGTTTCAGAGCCTACTATTGGTCTATTCCAGGATTCAACTTCTTCCTGTTTTAGTCTTGGGAGAGTGTAAGTGTCCAGGAAATTATCCATTTCTTCTAGATTTTCTAGTTTGTCTGCATAGAGGTGTTTATAGTATTCTCTGATGGTAGTTTGTATTTCTGTGGGGTTGGTGGTGATATCCCCTTTATAATTTTTTGTTGTATCTATTTGATTCTTCTCTCTTTTCTTCTTTATGAGTCTTGCTAGTGGTCTATCAATTTTGTTGATCTTTTCAAAAAACCAGCTCCTGGATTCACTGATTTTTTGAAGGGTTTTTTGTGCCTCTATCTCCTTCAGTTCTGTTCTGATCTTAGTTATTTCTTGCCTTCTGCTAGCTTTTGTATGTGTTTGCTCTTGCTTCTTTAGTTCTTTTAATTGTGATGCTAGGGTGTCAATTTCATATCTTTCCAGCTTTCTCTTGTGGGCATTTAGTTCTGTAAATTTCCCTCTACACACTGCTTTAAACATGTCCCACAGATTCTGGTATGTTGTGTCTTTGTTCTCATTGGTTTCAAAGAACATCTTTATTTCTGCCTTCATTTTGTTATGTACCCAGTAGTCATTCAGGAGCAGGTTGTTCAGTTTCCATGTAGTTGAGCGGTTTTGAGTGAGTTTCTTAATCCTGAGTTCTAGTTTGATTGCACTGTGGTCTGAGAGACAGTTTGTTATAATTTCTGTTCTTTTACATTTGCTAAGGAGTGCTTTACTTCCAACTATGTGGTCAATTTTGGAATAAGTGTGATGTAGTACGGAGAAGAATGTATATTCTGCTCACGTGCAGAGACACACAGAGGCTCAAAATAAAGGGATGGAGGAAGAGCTACCAAACAAATGGAAAACAAAAAAAGGCAGGGGTTGCAATCCTACTCTCTGATAAAAC
The DNA here is from genome assembly GCF_008728515.1 of Papio anubis. NCBI lineage: Eukaryota > Metazoa > Chordata > Mammalia > Primates > Cercopithecidae > Papio > Papio anubis. The sequence goes on along the minus strand of NC_044993.1, from coordinate 28,086,035 downwards.
AGACTTTAAACCAACAAGGATGAAAAGAGACAAAGAAGACCATTACATAATGGTAAAGGGATCAATTCAACGAAGTTTTTCTTTCAAGCAGGTAATTTTTAAGGAAACCTACACTGAAATTCATATCTATTTGACTGCAATGTACCAGTTTTTTCCCCCACACGTGTCATCCACATCTCCCTTGTCCAGCCTAATGTTATGTATTCATTGTTAAATTTTGGCAACAGGTGTGGAACAGACTTCATCATCATTCTAGGCTTATTTGAGAGGGCAGCAGGAGCACTCAAACTTCAACATCAGCTCCTCATTTAAACTCTATTTTATTTTAACATTTCAGAACCCAGAGGTTTCTAAATATCCAAATTCCTCTGGAACAAGGATCACAGGTGCAAATGTTAAATTCCTAACTCTCATCTGGACCTCCCCCACCTAACCACTCCATGCAGTTACTTCAGTGGGGATGAAAGTCTACCAATAGTATCTCATTGTGTTCAAAACTCTTTTACAAACTGGATGAAGGAAGGCTGTGGAAAAGTTGGGCCATCTTTTCTGTAATCTGATTTGTTAGTATCACTCATGGTATGTCTTAATAGCAATTGGGTTCTCCCTAGGAGAATTGAGATGCAAAATGTTTAGAAATTAGTCTGAAAAGTGAGACAAAGCTAGGATTAAATCCAATGAGGCTGAGCTCTGGTATCTTTATTAGATGAATTAACTGAGGGCATTAATACATACAGCTATTGTGAAAATGAAACATGCCAAAGAGCACAGAAAGGGTCAAAATGCTGCCTAGCACACAGTAAGCTGCAACACTTTTAATTCTAATTATATTTGTCCTTGTTGTCAAGGCTTATGATCTCCAGCAGAATTTGCTTTTCTTGTTTCCTCATTAGTTTTAACCAGATGCCAATTTCTGTTTATTCAAACTCCATCTCTAAAGCAGGTTTAGTTTTAGTATGAATTAAGACTGCAGGGATTATAGCTATGGTTCTTAAGGCATGGTCCCTGGACCAGCAGCATCAGCCTCACACGGAAACTTGTTAGAAATACAAATTCCTGACCAGCAAGCTATGCTTTAACAAGCCCTCCAGGTGATTCTGACGCACCAAAAAATTAAGAAACATCTTTTTTTTCCTATTCTCTATGTCATAGACTCACTACTCCATTCATAACCTATTCTGCTCCTGAATTTGAATGCTAATATCCTGGACCATATATTTTCCTCTTTCAATGCATTTGATGGGCCGTTTTAATGTGGAGAATGAGATTATTTCCTTGATATGGCACGCAAAGGCAACCATAGTATCACCTAACTGAATAGGCTTTACTTGAACTTTCTAGCCATTCCTGATTCCCCTTCATCTTCAGATGAAGATTCTACTTCACATTCCTGATTCCCCTCATCTTCAGAAGATATCCGAAGCTCTTCTCCTCTTGATCAAGCCATTTTCTAATTTTTAAATGCATCTCTTACTGCTACATCCCAATCCTGATGAAAACTCCTACAGAGAATCTTCACAGAGAATCTCTCCCATGTAGTGGAAGAATCTCACCCTATGCCACACTACATACATGATTTTTTTTGTGTGAATGATTTGCTAGAGTTTTAAATGCATGTCTCTAGTTTGTTGTCTCCACTTTGCAAAGCTTAAAGGAGCCATGTCTTGTTTTCTAAGTGCTCACCTCTTAACGCACAGTTGGTGCACATGGAAAACTTACAGAAATAAGCTGAATCCTATCTGTATTGGGTATTTGTGTATTGTTTATAAAATTTTAGAGAAATAATACAGATATGAGAAGATGGGAGTACTATGTTTTTGGCAAGAATTGTCCACAAAGTTTTGGCTTTGTGGACCTGTGGCACTGGTTCCACATCTCAGAGTACAGTTCCTCATCATTCCTCCAAGGAGTTCAGTGCAGCTGAAATAGACAGAGCTTCTCAAGAGATCTACACAGTGCCTGGCCCAAAGATGCTGCTCAAAGGATATCAGTTTCTTTTTTCTTAGCTAATTTGAATTCCAGGGTGGATAGAATTGGCAGCCATAAAAGGAGCGGGCGTAACTATTCTTGTGACACATAGCAAAACCTTTGAACTTGGGTGACATGTGATATGACTCCTTGTCCTATAGAGGCTCTAGGAATCAGAAAATATCAGCACTACAAGTAAGTGAGTAGAGTGACTGACACCCTGACAGCCCAAATTAGATGGAAACCAAGTTATCATTTAAATGTCCACCATCTGGCTAAAGGGCTACCTGACCCGGTACTGAAATGCCAGGTGGGTGAGGGTGGATAAGGATGGAATTGGTGCCTATTTTTAGCCCCAGTCTCTAAGCTTTGGATTAGGAATTCCTGGAATCAGAAAACGTGCTGCATTTTCATTCTTTCGGCTTTGCTGCTTTGTAACCTGCTTGCATTTGTTCAATACAGATCAGACTAACTGATAAACGGGCTTGTTGGGTAATGAAGTATGGGCTGGCATTATTCAGGGCTTGCCTCCAGGCTCTCAGAAGGGAAGAAAAATCAAGGTTCCAAGATCAGAAGCCTGACTCCTTAGGGAGACAGACAGGGGACCCGAGGCTCCTCTCTGCCAGCACCTTTCTCATGGTCTCTAACTCCCAAGATTGGTTAATATTCTGTGGGGATCCTTCCCTGTGAACGCAGTCAGTGCCCCACAATTTTTCTACAAGGAGAGCACAGTTCTTTCTGCCCTTTCTGTCTCAGCTTCAATCACTCAGGAAAAAAAAAAAAAAAAAAAAAAGACTTATAAAGATCCATAAAAGCCATAATGTATGTGTGCCTATCTGCATGGGATTTTTAACAAAGAGCTGTGTGGGGTATATTAAAACAAAGATCCTCCCTGTCAATCAATTAATAGTGTCTGTTTGGAGTTAGAAATCATCAGGGTACTCCCTCATTATACTAATTCATTATATCCTTTCTTCATTCACTCATTCATTTAACCAATATTTACTGGGAGCCCCAAAGCACTATGGTAGGCCCGCAGGATAAAGCAATAATAAAATGCTACATGAGAACAGGGAACTTAACCATTTCTCCCCTTAGAAATTTATTTTCAAAACCTCAACCAAATTCGTAGGTGTTATAAGCCTTGAACAGTCATTTAAAATAAAATAAACACGTAAAACAAAGTGAGAACTTGTAACAAAGGAACCAGATCCAACCAGGTTATCAGGAGATAATAAATAGTAAGTGCTAACACTTACAGTAGCATGTATGCAGCAGAAGTTGTTCTGAGCATTAAAATGCATTAACAGATATAATGAGTTAATACAAATAGCTATTTAAGATGAAATTATAAAGAATCTATAGTTAACCAATTGGTGGCTGTTAGAAAGATTGTGTCCCCACACACGTATAGTGTGGTGGCCCATGCCTGTAACCCCAGCATTTTGGGAGACCAAAGCAGCTGAATTGCTTGAGCCCAGGAGTTTGACACCAGCCTGACCAAAATTGGGAGACCCCATCTCTAATTTTAAAGAAATAAATAAAAAATAAAATAAAAATGAAGACAAAATAATAAAAAGAGAAATATTGTGTTCAATCCTTTTGGCCAAATAAATAAGGGGTTGGAGCAAAGGATTTTGACTATGCATGCATTATCCTGAGAAGAAGATTCTGGAAAGAAGGCAGGAGAGTAATTATGTGGAAACTACAATTCAACATCCCTCAGTCCTACATACTGAGATTCAGCCTCCCAGTCTGAAGTATATTATTAATAAGAAAAAAAAATGGCCATATTATTTCTAACTCCTCTCCTCAAGAGATGACACTTCTCTAGCTCTTGTATCTGCTCTTGATCATGTGGCTTGTTTTGGTCAATGAACTATTATCAAACAGGATGCAAATAAAGGCTTGTAAAGTGCTTACTCAATGGGGCTTCCTGTTGCTTTGCTGCTTCTTGTAACATTGAGAACATAATTAAAAAGCTAAGCTAGCCTGCTAGAGGATGAGAGTCAAGCTGTCTGCTAAGACATCCTGGACTAAACAGCCCACCATATAAACATATGAGGCCAAGATTGACTTCGAGTCCCACATAAGCCATCAGCTGACCAGAAAGAGTACCAAAATCAGTTCAAACCAAAAGAACTGCCCAGCTGCTCCAGAGAACCAGAAGAAAAACATTAGGTTAAGCCACCAAATTGTGTCATGATGTAATACGTAGCAAAAGTGAATTAATACATATTACCATCTCCATATGACTATTTGAGCCCTCTTTCTCTCTAAGCCCAAGTGGTTTGAATAAAGGAAGAAAATGAATGACAAATACAATCTTTTAGACATAGGACTGAGATGATAAGGGATGTAAAAGTTGGCAAGCACCAGGTTTCACCTGAAAGAGGATAGAGAGGAGGATAGAAAAGGGAAGGCAGGCGGATGAAAGAGAAAACACAAAGAATATTATCGAGTCCTTACCATAAGCTAGGCTCTGTTTATGCACTTTGCCTGTGTTATCTCATTTAACTCCATAACAAACTTCAAATATAGCCATTGAGACTTACAGAGATTGGATAAGCTATTTAAGTCACACATTTAACGTATGTTCGACCCAGTGTTTTCGCTGGGGCAATTTGACTTCATAGCTTATGTCCCTGACTAATAACCTCTACTATAACTCAACAGTTTATGTCCTTAACTAATAACTTCTATTGCTATAAAAAAGTTGTTATAGAACAATGCCTATGACCTTGATTTTGGATGAGGAAAGAGTTTTTAAAGTTGCCAACCTGGCCAAGATACTTGGGACTGACAGAGGAAAGAAGATGCTCCTATTGTATATACATAATTGAGGAAAATTATGTCCCTCAAATAATCCCAAAATGATACATTCTTGAACAAACAATTTGAGAGATTTTGGATTAAGTTGGATAGTTTTGCTTGATGACAAACATGGTCACTTTTTGGCAAATTCTTTTTAATTATACAATAATGATAGAATTGAGTTCATATTATGATTAATATGATAAAATTGATATTAGCATTGACATTATTATCAAGTTTGCCTTAAGTTAGGCAAGATTATAGCACTTAAATATATTTGCTCTTCATCACACATTTCTAAAGGTGCACCAACACATTCCCCATTGTACTAGGCTTAATACTACAGTGACGAAATAATCTGTACAACAAACCCCCAGGACAGAAGTTCACTTAAGTTACAAACCTGCACATGCACCCCTGAACTTAAAACAAAAGTTTAAAAAATGCATTACTCATTTTATAGATATCAAAACTAAGCCACCACAGAAGAAGTTGAGTAGCTTAACAACAGAGTGAGCATGGATAAGTGAAAAAGCAATGATTCTCACCTAGTAAACAGATTTACCAGCCTGGATACTTAACTACTATCTTTTTCCCTTCAACTGCTGGACTGATAACTTCATTTTCTCCTCCAAGTCCTAATGACTTCTCCATCCCTAAAGAAAACCAAAGCCTGAGGGTTAAATCAACCCAATATTATCCTATTTTTAAAATCTGTTCAGATATCTAGGGTTTTCCCTACTTCCTTTTATCTGGTACTCCAAACCTGGAGATGATCATTTGCTATGAGTGGCCAGTTAGCAGCAACTTGCACCTGAAAAGCTAGCATTCATGTTTTCTTTTCTGCCTACCTTCTTTCTATATTTTGTCTATAATTGTTGACAGTAAGAGTTACTGTTGTGGCTTTGGAGAGGGTGGTTTATAAAGAGTGATAAGGGCAAGACGTAGGTATAGAAGTCCTCTTATCTACTCTTATTTTTTAGCTTGGGACTGGGAGGCTATTAATCACACTGACATCCTAAAGGAATGCCTGGCTAAAATCTGTTCCTCCATTCTCAATCCACATGTTCTTTCTAAGTAAACTAGAAGGAACAAGGGCAGGAAAGATGAAAGGAAGAGGTGGTAGGAGAAAATTAGTAGAATGGTTGCAGAACAAAGTAAAAATCAGGGAGAAATTCCCAAGTCAAGCCTACTGCTACCTACGTCGCAGGGATAGCCAGAGAGTCACAACGATTAGAATAAAACTGACATGGGCTATGCGCAGAATTATATCCATTTTGTGCCTGCATCACTTATTTCTTTGGATTTGGAAGGATATGGACCCCCATTCTTCCCTGTAGGAAATCATGCTTTGGATTCTGATTCCCTCCCCAGGAACCTGTAGCTTCCCTTTCGCTTTCTCATATTTTAGTTTTCACTTTCCTTCACTGTGTTTCTCTTTGCTAAGAACAATGATCTCCAGCTTAGACTGCCTGCATGCCTATCTAAAGTGAGGGACCTAGATAGGAACTTGTCATATGACTGTATTCCCAGACAGGCTTATCAGTCTTATTGCTGCAACCTGTGTGATATTTAGGAGTCCCTTAACCACCTCTGTACCTAAATTTCACTGCCCACTTTAGGCTCTTATCACCTCTTCTCTTCCATGAGTGTTATCTAACTCAATAATAGCTTCTCTGCAACTATCACCACTTCACCCCGCACAAGAGAATGGCTATTGATCTTTATGGAGCTCTCGCTCTATGTCATAGGCAATAGAGACATTATATATGCTACCACCTTGACATAAAAATCCAAAGTCTTTAGTAAGTGTGCCTCGCCCCATTATGAGGGCCGCTTTCTTTTTTTCACTCATTTATTATTATTATACTGTGTTGTTGTAGGGTACATGTGCATAACGGCAGGTTTATTACATATATACTGTGCCCTTGCCGGTGTTGCACCACCAACTCGCCATTTACATCAGGTATAACTCCCAATGCAATCCCTCTCCCTCCCCCTCCCCAAGGATAGGCCCCGTGTGATGTTCCTTCCTGAGTCCAAGTGATCTCATTGTTCAGTTCCCACCCAAGGAGTGTTCATGCCTGGTTTTCTGTTCTTGTGATAGTTTCACAAGAACATGGATTCCAGCTGCATCCATGTCCCACAAAGGACACACAAACTCATCCTTTTTATAGTATTCCATGGTGTATATGCCACATTTCGAACCAATCTGTCACTGATGCATACTAAATATTCCCAAGTCTCTTTGCTATTAGGAATAGTGCTGCAACAAACACACGTGCATGTGTCTTTATAGCAGCATAATTTATAATCCTTTGGGTATATACCCGTGCAATGGGATGGCTGGGCGACTGGTTCTAGATCTTTGAGGAATCGCCATACTGTTTTCCTACAATGGAACTAGTCACAATCCCAAATTCAACAGGTAAAGTGTTCCTATTTCCCACATCCCCAGCACCTGTTGCTTCCTGACTTTTATCAATGATCGGCCATTCTAACTGGTGTGAGATGGTATCTCATTGTGGTTTTGATTTGTGCATTTCTGATGGCCAGTGATGATGAGCATTTTTCATGTGTTGCTGTTATTGTATGAATGTCTTCTTTGAGAAATGTCTGTTCATATCCCTTTGCCCAATTTTTGATGGGCCAAGGGTTTTTCTGTAAATTGCTCTGAGTTCTTGTGTGTCTGGACACATCTTTGTCAGATGAGTGACGTAAAAAAATTTTCTCCCATTCTGTAGGGTTGCCTGTTCACTCTGATAGTAGTTTCTTTTGCTGTGTAGAAGCTCTTTTTAGTTTAATGATCCCCACTGTCAATTTTTGGGCTTCTGCCGTCGCTGCTTAGTGTTTTAGAGATAAAGCCCTGCCCATGCCTGTGTCCCTAATGGTGGTACTCACCTAGGGTTTTCCAGATTTCATGGTATTAGGGTCTGTCGATGCAAGCCTGAATCCATCTGAACCACTTATGGGCATGGTGCTGATCCCAGTTTCAGCTTACTGATGGCTAGCCACAATTTTCCTAGCACCATTTATTAACAGGGAATCCTTTCCCCATTTCTTGTTTCTCTCTAGGGTTGTCAAAGACTTGCATTGGCTGTAGATGAGGGCCGCCTCTGTTTGGCTTGACTCACCCACCATGCCTGTCCAAGGCAAGAAGGTCAATGAACAAACATATTGGCTATGCAATGCAGAAACATAACTGCACCTAGAAGCAACACACAGGCCATAATTACCAACTATTTTGTTGTGGAAAGGGGAAGGGGAACAGACAAAAAATTAAATAAATAATTTTAAATGAAACCGTGATTCAAAGCCCAGCTTAAGGGCTGTGTTAACCATAAGAACATACACCATGTCTCCATCACTTTCTTAAGATTGTAGGTAAATTATTTGCTAAGAGACATAGTACTAACATTTTTATTTCAATTCTCACTATACCCACAAGTTTAAAGAATAATCATTTCCATTCACAGATGAGGAAACTGAGAGTAAAATAAGAAATAATGTACCCAAGGTTATATGATCAAAATGTGGCAAGGACTCCAACTCCATCCAACTCCAGAACCCAAGATTCCTCTAAACAATGAACTGCCTATAAAGATATATGTTTTTCTAAGTAGCCTGGGTTGGACAAAGCAATTATTCTGGCAACTGGGCCCCATGCCAGGAAAAAACAATCCTTAAGTGCTATAAAACTAGTGTTTTCCCTGGGAGATTTAACCATCATTATCGAAAAGCTTCATTTGCAATAATGTGTGCAGCCCGCTGTAGTGGGCCAGAGCAATGCATGATCACTAACTCAAAGAGATTAATTTAATGGGCAATTATATGCTTCCTGCTTTGAAATACTTTCAGGTAACCAATAGTCATGTACTTTCTGCAAATGCCATGCCAATTGCCTGCTCCCAGGTACAGAGTGTCAGAGAGCTTTGCAACTTTCCATTCCACACCATCACGTTCTCTGTGAAGGACACTTTAAAACGAGCATTCAGTGCATCTACAATGCCCCTGCAGAGAATCTGTTCTAAGCAAATTGATTCCCACATTCTCAGTATTCTTTACTGTCCTATAGTTAGAGTCAGCATGGGAAAATTCTTTTAAAAAAGACCAAACAAACCAATAATGCCTCATCTTTCTTTGCCTCTCTTTGCAGTATTGTCAAATTTTAATGATCGTATATTTGTGTGTGGGGGGGGCGGTGTGGGTGTGTGTGTATGTGTATGTGCATGGTGAGGGAAACAAGGAAGAAGTTGTGAGAAGTAAATTCCTGAAACTCTCCCTTGAGATTCTAATTTAATAGGTTTCAAATGAAGTCTGGACTATTTTTTATTTGTTTGTTTGAGACAATTTTCTAGGCAATTCTAATCAATGGTCTGCTTTGAAAAACAGTCTCCTAAAATGTACTATGCTGTGTTCTCTATTCTATGTTCTTCAGTTTCCTAATCTATAAAATAGGACTTGGATTCTGGTTTTAGAAGTTCCAAAGCTCTGCTGTTTATTAGGCAATATTCTTACTCTCCGTAATAAACTGCGTGCTTGTTCATTCCTTCACCGCACCCTTGTCCTTGCCCTAGCCTTTTGCTTTGCACAGAAAAATGGTTTCATTCACTTGATTCAGGAAATGATGTAGCAGTATCGGAAGCTAAAATTGGGCAAGAAGATAAAGAGGAAAGAAGATAGAAGTGAGGTTTCTGTGGACGGTGTTTAAGAATATATATTCTGCAGTTAAACAAAGGTCTGATCCTGTACCTCCACTCCCATCCTTGCCCACTATGAAATTTTGAAATTTATGAAATTTTGAAACATGTATCTGAGTTTCTTTGCCTGGTAAATGCTTATAATAATAGTAGTCACTTTTCAGCAAACATTATGAGAATTAAATGCATTTAAGGGCTTTTTCAGTTTATTTTCTCATTGTTTTCATTATTCAGCTACATTTACCTTAAAACTTCATTATCATGGTAAACAGCAGCCATGCACTGCAGTTTCAGGGAATGGGCTTGCTACTAGCAGAGACAGTTAGCAGAGATATACTATACAAGCCTAATCTCTTGTTAGCACATGGACATCCACCTGCCAGCTCAAGTGATAAGATGTGCCAGTTGATCATGATGACAAGTTAGATCTACTACCACTGAAATACTTGGGTAATAAACACAGTGAAGCATCTCAGCCTCAGTTAAGTGAATCTGACACAAGAGGATAAAGAATGACATCTCCATTCTCATTAAGAGATAACAGATGGACTTCGCTAAAATCCACTTTTTAGCCTAATTTCATTTGTTTAAATCTTTTGTCTGATGAGATAGCATTCTGAGAGTCATTTTAAATCGTTCTCCCTGGAATGACTATTTCTTTATCATTATTAGAACCTCCCCCTATGGGGTTCTGTTATTCTGAATGGTTTTAAATATTCCTCTCAGATGAATTCTATAAATCTCCCTTTAATATTTTTTTTCCCCCAAGACATGGTGTGTGGCTTTGGAAGATAAACATCATATGATGGGCTAAATAATCAAACCAAGTCAAAACAAGTTTCTAAGCTATGTTCATAGTAATTTCCATTTTTAAAATTTCTCTGTGATCTTATGATTTCTACTTCCCTTTGTGATCAAGAACAAAGGTGGCTTAATTGTACACTTAAAGTTTTCAAATTTATGCCACCCCAGCTAGTAGTTCACAGCTAAAATTTAAAGCTCTCTTTTGTATTCTCACCCTTGTTTGTTCTAAGAAAGAAATCTGCAAAAATTCAGACAGATTTTTAAGCTTAGAGTCTAACATTTCTTAAGATGTTTAACATGAATTAAGCTTGTTTCTTGGCCAAAATGCACCTGTGTGGTTTGTTTAGTTTTCAATCTCTGACAAAAAGAAAAAAGAAAAAGTGAGACAACTCCCAACAACACCGATTTGAACGGAATCAATGTATGTTTGGGCACATATTTTAAATTCTCTGTGGTTCCTGAGCAAGCTGAGGCTCAGCATACGAGCACAGGTACACTGTGTTCGTTCTCCATATGGAGCCAACTGTAAACCTGAATCTGAGACATGATTGAATCACTTCTCTAAAAACATTCAGAAAATTTTATCTCATCTACGTTTTATATTTTCAGTTATTTGGTTATACTGTGTTTATAATAATAATATTAATACCGCTTAAAAATCTTAACTAGTAATTTTACTAATATACAAAAAGTCTTGATTTTTTCATAGGTATTTTGAAGTAATTTTTAATATCATATCCTCATTGAAGGAGGTCAGTAGCTGCATTTATTTTCACAGCATCAATGTGGAATTGCTTGAACTCTCAACATTCATCATCTTCTTTCTTACCTCTGTGCCTTTCTTTATGCATCTATCAGCAGGTTCCAATTTACCCTTTGATATGCAGGTAGTCCCAGGTGCCACCAGAAAGAAAACTCCAAGAGGAGCAGGATTTATGCCTACTTTACTCCCTGCTATATCCTCAGTCACTAGATGAGTGCTTAGCAATAGTAAAGACTTAATAAATAATTATTGAATGAATGAGCAAATGAACATCTTCCCCGACTTAGCTTGGTAGCCTTGTCACCCTGCAGCTAACAGTTCAATGCCCTGGAGCAGCTGTTTTGCTATCTGTCTTTCTTGTCTAGGATTTCTCAAAAATGAGTACTTTGTTTCTGGATTGTCCTGAAATGTTTCTTAAGCAAATGCTCTGTGTATTCATTGCTTTGAGCACATTTTGCTGATAACTGATAAACCTTGATGGATATTTAAGTAAAGGGATCTATCTCATTTTTAAAAGGTGGCATAGGCCTTGTGTGTGGATCATGTTTATAATCCCAGCAGGAGGATCAGTTGAGGTGAGGTGCTCGAGACTAGCCTGGGCAACATACTGAGACCCTGTTTCTCCAAAAAGAAAAAACAATAATTAGCCAGGCATGGTGGCTTGTGCCTGTAGACCTAGACACTGGGGAGTCTAAAGCAGGAGGATCACTTGAGCCCAGGAGATAGAGGGTGGAGTGAGCTATGATGGTGCCTGCGCAACAGAAAGAGAGATCTATCTCAAAGGTAACATCAGGGCGGAGCAAGATGGCCGAATAGGAACAGCTCCAGTCTCCAACTCCCAGCGCGAGCGACACAGAAGACCGGTGATTTCTGTGCCTCTCAACTGAGGTACTGGGTTCATCTCACTGTAATGGACGATCGGTGCTGGTCAGCTGCTGCAGCCCTCACCAGCGAGCTAAAGGTGCTGTACCTCACCGAAGCTAAGGGGGAAGGGAATCTTTCCAGCTAGGGGAACTGGGAGACACACCCTGAAAATCTCAACTCCCACCCCAATATTGCGCTTTAAGCTAACAGGCACACCTCAGGAGATCATATCCCACACCTGCCGGGAGGGTCCTATCGTACCATCGGAGCCTCCCCTACGCTGGGGAAGTACAGCAGTCTGTGATCACCGGCAAGGCAGCAGCTGTGGAAAGCTGGGAGGCCCGCCATTGCTGAGGCTTCTGCGAAACAAGCTCGCTGGGAAGCTCCAACTGGGTGGGAGCCCACAGCCTGCGCCCAAAGGAAAGTCCCGCCTGTCTCTGTGACTCCACCCTGGGGGATGTGCTACTACACAACAACAAACAACAACAACAACAACAACAACAAAAAAAGCAGCAGAGTACCCCCCAGACGCAAACGCACTCTGTCTGGACAGCTTTGAAGAGAGGCAGCAGTGGATCTCCCAAACATCGAGGTTGAGAGCTTGAAGGACAGACTGCCTTGCCTGGGCGGGTCCCTTGACCCCTGAGAGTAGGCCTAACTGGGAGATCCCCCATCTAGGGGCAGCCCCATGTCTCCCTCACACCCCTACAGGGTGCACACCCCAGAGGGGAAGCTTCTCCCAAAGTAAGAGTCAGACAGGTACACTCGCTGTTCAGGGGTAAATATTCTATCTTCTGCAGCCTCTAAGCTGCCGAAGGCCCCAGGCAAACAGGGTCTGGAGTGGACTCAAGCAATCTCCAACAGATTCCATAGGCTGAGGTCCTGACTGTTAGCTGGAAAACTACATCAAACAGGAAGGACACCTTTACACCAAACCCCATCAGTACATCACCACTTCCATCAAAGACCAGAGGCAGAAACCCACATGTGGCAGGGCAGCCGGCAAATTCAAAAATAAGAGCGTATCCCCGGCAAAGGCGTCACCCGCCGCAAACGGATCAAAGGACGGAGAATGACTCTTTGACGAGGATGATATGGTGGCTACAGCTCTAGTCCATCAAATTTCAGATAAAGGGGAGGAATTCTTTACGCACTCCAGCCGCGAAAGAAACAAAAAAAAATCTGAAAAAAAGTGTGGAAAAGAACTGACCGCCAGACGTGTCAATGCAGAAGGTCATAAACTAAAGATGTGAAAACCATGACAATTTAGAAATACGTGGATAAATGTACATACAAGCTTCCAGTAACCGACTTGATCAACTGGAAGAAAGAGTATCAGGCTGCATTGAGGATCAAAATGAATGAAATGAAGTTTAGAAGAGAAACCAAAAGAAAAAGAAGAAAGAAAAGAAAATGAATGCAAAGCCTGCAAGAAGTATGCTGGGGATTATAGTAAAAAGCGTCTCAAATCACGCCTGGGATTGGGGTGCCTGGAAAGCGGGGAAAATGGAACCAAGTTGGAAAACACCTTCAGGATATCATCCAGGAGAATCTCCCCAACCCAGTGGCATGTACAACAATATTCAAATCCAGGAAATACAGAGAACGCCACAAAGATACTCCCAGGAAGAGCAACTCAAGACACATAACTGCTGTGATCTACCAAAGTTGAAATGAAGGAAAATCTTAAGGCAGCCAGGAGAAAGGTCGGTTGTACCCCAAAATGGCAAGCCTCCTATCAGACTCTACAGTGCAGATCTCTCGGCAGAAACTTCTTACAAGCTGTAAGAGTAAATAATATTCAACATTCTTTTAAAGTGTTTAAACTTTAAACCCAGAATTTTGGCAATCCACAAACCAAGCTCTGGCAAGCGCAGCGAGAAATAAAATGCTTTTACAGATAAGCAAGGCAATGCTTAGATTCGTCACCACTCAGGCCTGCCTTACAGGCGAGACCCTGAAGGAAGCGACCCGCAACATGGAAAAGGAAACAAACCTGCACCAGCCATTGCAAAAACATGCCAAAATGTAAAGCACCATCGAGCCGGTGGGAAGAAACTGCATCAACTAATCTGTTAAAGCCAAATCCAGTTAATATCATAATGCGCAATCAAGTTCACACATAACAACTTTAACTCAAATGTAAATGGACTAAATGCTCCAATGAAAAAGTATTACCAGACCTGAAACGGATAAAGAGTCAAGACCCATCAGTCTGCTGTATTCAGGGAGACCCATCTCACACGAGAGACATACATATATATAGGCTCAAAATAAAGGGATGGAGGAAGATTTACCATGTCGGAGAACAAAAAAAGCGGGGTTGCAATACTAGTCTCTGATAAAACAGACTTCTAAACCATCAAAGATCAAAAGAGTATTGTAAAGAAGGCCATTACATAATGGTAAAGGGATCAATTCAACAGGAAGAGCTAACTATCCTAAATATATATGCACCCAATACAGAGCACCCCAGATTCACAAAGCGTCCTTAGGAGGTTCTACAAAAGAGACTCCTCCTTAGGACTCTATACAATAATAATGGGAGGCACTTAACACTCCACTGTCAAACACTGTATATTCAACAAGACAGAAGGTTAAATAAGGATATCCAGGAATTGGAATCATCTTGCAGCAAGCAGACCTCCATAGACATCTATATAGAACTTCTCCACCCCAAATCAGCTGTAGCCATACATTCTTCTCGAAGCACCACATCGTATTCTACTCCAAAATTGAATTCATATAATTGGAAGTAAAGCACCTCAAAGCAAAATGTACAAGAAATGAAACAAGTGGGCCAAACTGGTTCCCTCAGACCACAGTGCAATCAAACTAGAACTCAGGATCAAGAAACTCAATCAAACCAAGCCAACCATGTGTGAAACTGAAACAACCTGCCCCTGAAATACCACGGGCACTATAAACGAACAGAAATAAAAGATGTTCTTTTGAAACCAATGAGAACAAAGATACAACATACTTATAAACTCTAACATTAAGACATTTAAAGCAGAGTGGAAATTTAGAGTAGCACTGTAATGCCTGGCTGAAGTGCAGGAAAGATCAAAAATTGCCCCTAATGTGAACAAGAATTAAAAGAACTAGAGAAGTACAGCCATCCGCTAGTAGGACAAGTAAAAGAAATAACTACAGATCAGAGCAGAAACTGAAGGAGATAGAGACACAAAACCCAAAAAAACTGCAATGAATCCAGGAGCGGTTTTGAAAGATCAACAAAATTGATTGGTGACCACTCAGGCAAGATCTGACAAGAAGAAGAAAAGAGAGAAGAATCAAATCGACGAATTAAAAGTTCAGATAAAGGGACATCACCACCCACCCCACAGAAATACAAACTACCATCAGAGAATAAACACCTCTCACGCGAAATAAACTGGAAACCTAGGGAAGAAATTTTGGATACTTCCATACCGCAACTCCCAAGACTAAACCATGAACTCCTGAATAGACCACCAGTAGGTGCTCTGGAAATTGAGGCAATAAATTAATAGCCTACCAAACTATGTCCAGGACCAGATATCTCACAGCTGAATTCTACCTGTGAGGCATGCAGGAGTTGGTACCATTCCTTCTAAAACTATTCCTTCCAATCAATATTAATAGAAAAAAGAGGGAATCCTCCCTAACTCATTCTCTTGTATATAATGTCATCATCCCATGTCAAAGTCCCTCGGTAGAGACATTGGTCAAAAGAGACTCTAACCATGTCCCCCATGAACATCGATGCAAAAATCCTCACAAAATACTGGCAAACCGGATTCAACAACACACGCCATCCACCATGATTGAAGCGGTCATCCTGTGGGATGCAAGGCTGGTTCAACATTCTGTGAATCACAAACAGCACCCAGCATATGCAAACAGAACCAAAGATAAGAACCACATGATTATCTCTTCTAATAGATGCAGAAAGGCTTTTGACAAAATTCAACAGCCCTTCATGCTAAAACGCTTTCAATAAAATCTGCCACAGGTACTGATGGAACGCATTCTAAAATAATAAGAGCTATTTATGACGTTCCAGCCGCCGTTTCTCATACTGAGTTTCAAAACCGAAGTACCTCGAAAACTGGTACAATATATCTCACCACTTCTATTCAACATAGTGTTGGAAGTTCTGGCTAGGCAATTAGGGCAAGAGAAAGAAATCGTGGTATCCCAGCGGGGAGCAAGAAGAAGTCAAAATTGCTGTCCTCGGTTTGCAGATGCCGATGTTTGTTCTGTGGCCTGAAACCCCAACACCAGCCGCCCAAAATTCCTTAAGCTGATAAACAACTTCAGCAAAGTCTTCAGGATACAAAATTAATGTGCAAAATCATGCTACCTACGTTCCAAATGCACAAACACAGAGCCAACTAAGAATGAACTTCCATTCACACTGCTTCAAAGAGAATCAAATTACCTAGAACTTAAATCCTACAAGGGATGTAAAGGACCTCCAAGGAGAACTTACAAACCACTGCTCAGTGAAACAAAAGAGGACACAAACAAATGGAAGAACATACCATGCCTGCGGATAGGAAGAATCAATATCGTGTTTACGCCACGCCCAAGGTAATTTATAGATTCAATGCCATCCCTACTGCTTACCAATGAGTTCTTCTACAGAATTGGAAAAACTGCTTTAAAGCCCTGAACCAAAGCATCTTCGCGATCTTACACAACTTCTGTAAGTCAAAAGAACAAAGCTGGAGGTATCACGCCACCTGACTTCAACGTCGCGCCATGTAGTAACTTTAAAAACAGCATGGTGGTAATTGGTACCAAACAGAGATATAGACCAATGAACAGAATATCCCCTGTGAAACAAATACCACATCTACAGCCATCTTGATCTTGATAAACCCGGAGAAAACTGAAGAAATGGCAGTGACCCCTGGGCTGGGTCAAAATGAAAATTGGCAGAAAGCCAGAAACCGGGATCCTTTTTCCCTACCTCTATAACAAAACACCAAGATGCATCAGAGACCAAACAATCAATACCATAAAAAATCCTGATTAAAACCGGTAGTACCATCTGTGACATAGGGCATAAGTAAAGACTTATGTCTAAAACACTAAAAAGCAACGGCAGCAAAGCAAAATTGACAAATGGATCCTATTAAACTAAAGAGCTTCGTACAGCAAAGAAACTACCTATCAGAGGAATTGAGGGTGCAATCCCGGCAGAATGGCAATTTTCGGTCACCATCTGGATTAGCGGCGATCCAGGAGAACCAGCAAACCCCAAACGTACCCGTACAAAACAAACAACTCAACGCGGCGCGATGACGAACAGAGATTTCGTAAGAAGATAGATTCAGGCATAGCCAGATATATGAAAAGTCACCGCAAATACCTGCGGAGAAATGCAAACCGGCAGCACCATACCATCTCACCGTCGAAGAAACACTTTACCCGCCGTCGGTTACCGAAAGCCATATGACGTGAGCAGCGCACGTTTGCGAAAACCGCCCAAACCAATATGGAAAACAGCACGGTTCCCTGCTGATCCAGGAACTAGATGTACCGTATCCAACATCCCACGGTTCTATTGTCGTTCCTGGGATTATAAATTATGCTGTTGTTTAAAGATTACTACCACGGCTTTCGCGCACCACCCGCCGCTTTAAAGATTCTGTAAAATCAAACCCCAACCACGCCATATCTGACTGGAAAACGTACCGAAACGCCTGTTTCAAGTCCTCAGCGCATTTTAGCT
Organism: Papio anubis; assembly: GCF_008728515.1. Lineage (NCBI taxonomy): Eukaryota > Metazoa > Chordata > Mammalia > Primates > Cercopithecidae > Papio > Papio anubis. The sequence goes on along the minus strand of NC_044993.1, from coordinate 28,068,397 downwards.
TGGAAACCATCATTCTTAGCGTTAAAATCCGGAACGTCGTGCCAGCAGGAAACAAACAACTCATGCCCGCAACTCATAGGTGGGAACTGAACGGCATCTACTGGTTCCAGAAGGGGAAACATCACACAATCGGGCTTCCATCGCGAGGAGGGATTAATTGTGGTAGCACCGATGGGAACGATGATGAAGTAGTGAGACCACGAAAATGCATATGAGCAACAACCTGGCACATAAAATCTTACAATCCTTAGTGATAATAATAATAAAACAAATTAAAAATAAATGAAATTAAATAAATGAATAAATAAATAAAAAAGAAAAAAAAAAGGTAACATCAATTAAGTTTAACTCTACTAGATTGTGTTTTCAGTATACGAGAAAATTCTTTAAAAGTAGTTACTGACTATACACATTAAAGAAGACTGTTTTTTTGAGTTTTTTATAAAGCCTTAAATCATATAAATAGATACAGCTTTTCTGAGAAGCTTAAGGTGATAATCAGGCTTCAACATGGTAAATTATTAAAAAATTATGTCTACATCTTTCTAAATGAGGTTGACACTTCTAATAAACCAAAATCACCAGATGGCATGCTTTATTTGCTTCTTCTCTTCATGCTACAAGGGGAAACTACCATCAGGTTAAGACACTAGGGAAGAAAATACTACTCCTAAGGCAGGAAAAACACCAAAGTTTCCAAAGCTCTGTCTCTATCCAGAGCCAGAGTTTGGTAGCGTGGAAACTACATATCAACTTGACTTCGTGTTCTCTGACTGCACTCAAGGCTGCTATAAGAAACAAACATTCTTCGCTCTTGAATTTTCACTGTTTCACACAAGAGTTCTTTTTATAAGGCTTGGTAGAGGACATTTTCCTCACATCACAAAACCAGAAAAAAAAAAAAAAGTTTGTCTCCTGAACACACGGATTACTCTTTTTTTAATACAAATAAATTAATCATTTTTCACAGAAATATTTCCCCTGTTTTCACATTAGCTGCCAGAGAGTAGAGTGGATTTTAGGGCACATTTCCTATAATTATCATCTATATTTCTCTATATGGTATGTGTGCCCATGAATCTTTCTTAACATTGATTTTTATTTTCTTTTTCAAATTCCTTTTACCCCAACTCTCTTGGAATTTATTGTCTCTGAATTTGTGTACAACTTCGAAGGACTCATCCAGTCCTTTATAAAAAGAAGATATTCGGATGATAAGAAACATGTATTTTGCTAGGAAGTAAAATGAACATCACGTCCCTTTTCCATATTTTTGTGTGACGAAAGTTGATAAAGTAGATGTAAGCTCTCAAAGACAGTGTGGCACCAAATTTCACCATATAGCTATTGTTTAGAGACTCCATCATAGTTTTATCAAGTGCAAAGAAGAAAAAAAAATAAAATAAAAAGATTAACATGTTATTTTAACAACCCTAGACTCTCCTCCCCTATAATAAAATAACTCAAATGTTTTCACAAAATTTATGAAAAAGATTACATTGAATTTATATTGGTATAATTTTAAACATTCCATGATTACTGTGTAAAATACATTAGATTGTAAAAAACAAAACAAAATATTATCTATAATCTCTCCTACCCAAAATAATATTGATAAAGCTTCCGTCTATATTTTCCACATGTATGTGTGCATATGTATGATTTAAATATGTAATTGTTTCTATACTGTATGTACTATACTATATGTATATGTGTGTCCATTTATTTAAATTATAATGTACAGTTCTTGACTTTTTTCACATACTTTTTTTTTTTATTTTTCTGAGACAGAGTCTTGCTCTGTCGCCCAGGCTGGAGTGCAGTGGTGCAATCTCGGCTCACTTCAAGCTCCGCTTCCCTGGTTCATGCCATTCTCCTGCCTAAACCTCCCGAGTAGCTGGGACTACAGGCACCCGCCACCACGCTGACTTAATTTTTCTGTATTTTTAGTAGAGAAGGGGTTTCACCGTGTTAGCCAGGAAGGTCTCGAACTCCTGACCTCATGATCCACCTGCCTCGGCCTCCCAAAGTGCTGGGATTACAGGCGTGAGCCACCGTGCCCAGCTATCCACTGTTTTATACTAAATCTTTTCCTTTTACTTTAAAATGCAAAACAGTGTTTTTAATGGCTGAATAACGGATATAAGAATGTTTCCTTCTCACATATCCTGAAACATTTCAGTAATTCACCACGGTGTAAGTTATTTTGTGTTGAGATGATACATTCAAAGGCTCCTTGGGAACAATAAACTAAGTTCCAATGGCAAGGTATCTAACAGAAACAGGGGCTGCTTATCACATTATTAATAGGCATAAATTGAACTCAGTCACACAAGGAAGAAATGAACAAACCCAGGCACTTACTAATCTCAGTAGCAATGATTGTTATGTTGTGCCATACACTTAATTCTCTGTCAAGTGGTGTTGCCAGCGTTATCTTCCCATCGTCTGCGTTAATGTTGAACTGCCTCTCCAGGTCAGTGTGCCGGTCGATGGAAAACCTACAAAACAGACACATCTGTAATCTACTTCAATGTTTATATGATCCATACATTCCACAGCAGACCTTTAGTAATCCTTGGAGAGCCATAGTTGTGAAGTCAAATGAATTGGGAAACTCAGTGGCATCATAATGTATAAAACAAAATGACTGAATGAGGCACAAGAAACTTAATAATTATTGTCCAAGGAGCAATTAGCTACATATGCAACATGTAGGTCATAAACTGCCATCAGTTTCAATAGATAGCATCTTCAAAAATGGATGCTGATGAAGAGTTAATTGGACAATCCATCACATTTATTGGACAGCTTATGATAATTAGCAGTTGCCACGAAATATCATATAAAACAATGAATTCAAGCCCAAAGCAGGATGGCACTAGGCAACATGTTACGTATGTCCATTCAAATAAAATAAGTATTTTGTTAAACTTTCATTTGACTGTACTGAATTTATGGGATTTCATTTTGTTGGTGGCGGTGGTTGTTTGTTTTGTTTTGTTTTGTTTTCATTTTAAGTGTGTATTTAGGTTTTCTATTAATCTCAGTCCATAGAAATTGGATAGTTGTTGATTCCATGGTTGTTTTTAAATAGTTGTTTATTCTATAGTTAATGTTTTTTAAAAGTTAGAATCTATATTTTAACATATTTAAACACTACAGTCTACTAAATTAAGAATTTCAAATGGACATATTAGTAGTTCTTTTATCAAGCAAACTCGTTCAGATAAGAAAATACGTGAGATGTGTGGTGTCTAGAGCAAACTGCTTCTCAGGACCACTAAGTATCAGGGTAGTATCAAGACAAAGAAAAGAAATTATTTTCTCATGACATTTATTAATACCTTTTTTATACACCAAGATTAGTTTCCTGGCTATGGAATGCTGGACCCAATAATCTTTACGTTTTAAAGACTACAAGGCAGACTTAGAAAGATTGGCCCATAAATAAGCAGTGATGCACTAAAACAGGATAGGATGGAGGCCCAAAGAAAGATGTATGCAATTGCATTTCAGGAAGAAAGACTGAAGAAGGCCTTCATGATTAAGTGAATGGCTTAGGAAGTGCACATGAAATCTCTCTATTCATTGATACTCATTAAACTCAAATTTGAAGCATGGTCCATGCCAGTTAACACTGAGCATATTTCTTATACATGTTCTTTATAGATACTTATTATATGACAAAAAATAAGACTATGCCATTATAAGAAAATAAAAAAGTAAATTTTCCATAATCCTCCAACTATAATTTTGCAGTTAACATTTTAGTAGAGTTCATTGAAAACATTTTATATGTATGTATATGAATATGCATCTACCAATTTATATCTATACCTACCTATAAAGATGGCTAGATAAATAACCTATACAGCAAGTTACTAGTTAGATAGTTGGATAGGTATAGATAGATATATGAATGGATTTTTCCTTCTCCTTTTAGCTATTTCTTTTTCACTAGAGAAGGTATGCATATCATTTATACTAGATTCAAAGGCCATTGTAAAAAGACCTTCTTGTTAAATCCTGCCCACCAAAGAAAAGCATAATTAAAAGATATGGAATAATAGTTAAAATGATTTAATTTTATTGACAATTGTGTATTGAGAAATCATTTGAAAAAAATTATTATAAAATGACATAATAACTGCCCATTTAGTAATGACTTAACTACAAATAAAAACTAAGACACTGACTTGTACCTATACACTAGGCATCTACAAATCACTCCCATCCCCAATCCCCAGGATACTGGAGAAATTCAGAGAGAATTTAAGAACTGAGAGACAGGTGAATTAACAGTGCTTTCAACAAAATCCTGAACATGAGGATGTGTTTACTGCAAAGTGTTTAAATGTGTTGTATTATGGAAAGAAGACCAAAAGCCGTTTTCCTGGGGAATAATGATGGTTGATTCAACCAATGATATTCCAAGTTTAACTGTAAAATAACTAAACAGACATGTGTTTTGCTTCAGATATCATGTACACTCTGACTCTTAAAAGAGCTAAAAAATGTCCAGAGGATTAATTATCACTTTCTGCATTATATTCATAAATAAACTTTGCAGGCATTTCTGGTTCTAGTAATTTTATTATCTCACTGCCGATATTTCACACATCCATGCGTCAACCAATTTCCCAGAGGCCACAGTAAACAAGAATCAGTCTAATCACTGATACTCATGAATCCCAAATCAGAAACACATTCCATGGCTATTTGGTTGCTGTCCAGTAATTGCCTAGAATTTCTAGCCCCAAGGAAGCAATGGGAGCAACAACGGGGTATTTGGAAGTTGGCATAAAAAAAAAATGTTGCTGTTTGTTAATCCCTTATTCAGATATGTGTCATGCAGAACTCAGATTTGGAGCAAATTATATCTCTATTACTTATGTATTGCTGTTTCTGGGATAATTAGTAAATTCACTGAGCCTCAATTTATTTGCTGGTGAAATAAGAATTATTTATATCCCAGAAACAGTTGTGAAGACTAAAAACAAAGCTTAAATCAATCTCTGGCACTTAGTATGTACTAAAAACAGGCTCATCATCATCGTCATCATCTTCATCTCTCATGAAATGATGTATTAATAAACTTCCCTATTTAGAAGGTAGCAAAGAATGCCCCTTCCTTAGCAATTTATAAATGGCAGAAAACTTAAAAAAAAAGAAGTGTGTTATTTAACTCCTATAACTCTAACAAAGGCAGAGATATTTTTCTCATTTTTTAAAGTTCCAGCTCATGACAGACTTTATGGGGTGAGTCACAGGAATTTATAAAATAGTCTATAAATACAGCCCTTTAGTGAGATCAGAGGTAGGAATGTCATAATATTACCAGATTACACAATAGAAGGAACTTGATGGGAAATAAATGACTTGGTTTAAAATTCACTTTAAAGTCTACCTCAACTATTTTGGAAAACTCCTACTGCTTCTATAGAAATTTCACACATTTTATTGCCTAGTAGACTTTATGATAACAGCTCCCAAGAATGACTAAACAGCACAAAAATTCTGACTCAACGTTTTGGTCAACAAGCATGCATGAAACACCAAATTTGTACCAAGCACAGTGCTAGATTCCTTTTCCTTCTCCCACCCTTCTTTTCTTGGTTTCTTATATAATGAATAACAGAAAAATAAAACTCTTAAGAGACTAGGACATTTTAGGTAACACAACTGTTAAAACAGCGGAACCAGAATGAATACTCACATCTGAGTCATTGTGAAGTCCATGTATATACCAACCACATAAAGGGCTTATCTTATTCATGCATAAAATGGGGATAGTAATAGTCCCTGGCTAACAAGATTGCTGTGAAGATCACATGAGATGATAGGTGTGGCACACTTCACCAACATGTGTGTGCTGACACTGTGACACAGTGTGAAGGGCTCTCATATCATTTGTATCATGGTGACATCCTTGAATGCCTACACATGTACTCAATTTTCTGAACTCCAAACTGAGACACAACATTCTATTATTTGAATGTTTGTGTGCTTCCCAAAATACGTATGTTGAATCCTAACTCCCAAGGTGATCGCGTTAGAAGGTGGGCCTTTCAGGAGGTGATTAGGATGTGAAGCCCTCACAAATGAAATTAGTTTCCTTATAAAAAAGACCCCAGGGATCTAGCAAGCCCCCTTCCTCCACTGTGAGGACACAGTGAGAAGTTGATTGTCTGCAACCCAGAAGCGGGCCCTTACCAGAATCCGATCACACTGGCATGCTAATCTTGGACTTCCCAACCTTCAGAATTTCGATTAATTCATTTCTTTGTTTTAACTTTATTTTAAGTTCAGAGTTACATGTGCAGGATGTGCAGGTTTGTTACATAGGTAAACGTGTGTCATGGGGGTTTATTGTACAGATTATTTCATCACCCAGGTCTTAAGCCTAGTATCCATTGGTTATTTTTTCTGATCCTCTCCCTCTTCCCTCCCTCTGCCCTCTAGCCAGCCCCAGTGTTCCCCTTTATGTGTCCATATGTCTCATCATTTAGTTCCCTGTTATAAGTGAGAACATGTGGTATTTGGATTTATGTTCCTGAATTAGTTTGCTAAGGATAATGGCCTCCAGCTCCATCCATGTCTCTGCAAAGGACATGATCTCATTCTTTTTTATGGCTGCATAGTATTCCATGGTAGATGTGTGCCACATTTTCCTTATCCAGTCTATTGTTGATGGGCATTTCAGTTGATTCCATCTCTTTGGTATTGTGAATAGTGCTGCAATTAACCTATGCACGCATGTGTCTTTATAACAGAATGATTTATATTCTTTTGGGTATATACCCAGTAATGGAATGGCTGGGTCAAATGCTATTTCTGTCTCTAGGTAACTGAGGAATCACCACACTGCCTTCCACAATGGTTGAACTAATTCATATTCCCACCAACAGAAGAAATTATTTTCTATATGGTTTATAAGCCATCCAGTCTATTTTATATTTTGCATATTGTATAGAAGCCCAAATGGACTATAAAACAGAGTATAACAAGTGATTATTTTTCTTGTTTTGGAATATACTGATTTGAACATATCTTAGACATCTAATATTAAAATACAATGTCCAAGTAAAGATGATTTACTGAATAAGATGATAAGAATTTAGACCTTCCCTGAAAGCCAAAGAATAAAAGCTTCCATCTCCCAAGTTCTTTATAGGCCTATGGATAAACTTTAAATCCACCTTCATTTTCTCACAAACTCTGCTCTGCTGCTTGAAGACATGACCTGGATTTCTGTGTGTTTCTTTAGGCTGCCAGGAGAGTCTTAGTCCATAGGCCATTCACACACTCATAGGCTCCTCACAAAAAAACATGGGTCCTCAGTCTGTTAGCCTGAGTTCTCATCTTAGTCTCATTACTAGCATATACGTGATTTAATCTTGTTATTACTGATCCCTCATCTGTAAAATGGGGATTATAACATGATTTATGAACTTTAAATGAGGTAATGCTTATAAAATACTTATTACAGGTCTGACACTAAAACAAAAGCTCAATAAACATGTATTTTGAAAGCTTTAGTGTTAGCATTATTTATAAGGAAAAGACAGTAAGATTTCTATTGATGATTCCCTGACTTTTTCTAAGGTCCAAGGTAGTTTTTCTTTCACTCTATTTCTCTGTCCTTAAAGAAGTTCATCTGGGTCTTAATGTTAGTGGAAGCAGGAAAATAGAGGAATTTGGGTTAAGTGATGGAAGATGAAGTTGGGAAGGGAGAATAAATAGGAACCAATCTCTGCATTTCTGGTACCAGTATTTTTTTTCCATCAACTTTTCTAACCAAAATCTCTGTCCTGAACTGATCATTGAAGAGTCAAAGGTTTATTAGGTTGATTTTTGTATTCATATTGAGTACTCTATAAGTCTTTAATCTTAGTTATAAGATTAATCACAAAATCAGAAAGGATGCCATTTTTGGAATGCTCTCAGCAAATGCTGTCCCAATCACCCTCCTCCCCACCCCCATGCCACAGCTATGCCAACCCCATCTCTAGCTGCAAAGATTCAGTCTGCTTTTTTCTGGTCCTCACAGCTGCCACCATACACTCCACCATTTTAATTACTCCCCTCTCTTCCTGCTCATTTCACTGTGTGATAAAACTGTAGCATCAATAAAGGACAACACTTCATTATAAAACTCTGATATAGGCCCTTTCCTTAAGCCAAGTCACAGAAAATACTTAAAAAAAAAAGAGTGGGTTAAAAATATCAACTCTAGGGTAATGGCTTAAATTTCAGAATTCAAGGTATCTGTATCATGTAATTTCTCAGGCATCATGATTTGGGGTGGAAACCTCAGAAGCAGACCCTCAAGCCACTTTGTTTTCCTGTGACTCGCAGCATCCTTCTGAGTGGCACCACATAAAATAGAATAAAAACAACCTGAGAAGCCAGAGAGTCTTCAGTGGAATCTAACCTGGGGGAATAACATTGAAACTCTCAGGTTGGTGCAAAGCTAATTGTGGTTTTTGCCATCTCTTAATCTCAGATGTTCATCTATAAATAGGAGAAAATGTCTACTTCACAAGGATTGCTTTGCAGTAAATGAGTTGATAAATGATTCACATTAGATACAAAAATAAATACATATAAATGATGAGCCAATTCTTTAATCTGTAAGAGTTCTCTTAAAGTCCAAATTGACTATGGAGATGAATATCAAAAAATGAAAAGAAATAAATAAGAACTACTAGTCACATGTTTTAGTAGCTTCGGGAAAGACAAGATTCTTTATGTGACACTAAAGAAGTATTTCCAAATTCTTCGTGGTGTTTGTCTATACCAGAGTTTACTATTTTCAAAATATCTGTTACTATAGGTATCTCCATAGAGCATAGACTTAAAGAGATGAGAAGCTATATTGGTTTTCCTTGCTCACATCTTACCTACAGGAGCCTTTTATACCTGGCCCTAGAGTTTGCTGGTTGACCCTTTCTTAAAGATTTTCTCTCCCATGTTTGTATAAACATTTGCCTGACCTTTGCTCTTTAAGCACAAAGAAAGAATGTTTGATTCATATAGCGTCGCATAATTATTGACGTTACTCAAAAAGGCTTGCTAGAAGGACGTATTATTAAGCATGGAATATTATTTTGTGTGAAATATAGTACTAAAAATATGAGGAAAAGGAATAGATGGGAGAGAAAAAGAGAAATAAAAAAAGGAATAGATCAGAGAGAAAAAGAGAAAGAAAAACATTAATTTGGATCCTTTTCATATTGAAAAGCGCAATGAGTTTTACTTTAGGTTTAAAGAAAATCTAGTATTTTTATCTTTAGAATTGAAGTTTCTGTTCTAATTTGTTGAGAATTGTGCATGTATTGGATTTGCTGCTCATTTGCAGAATTATTTGAAATGCTTTCGACAGAAGAGCTAGTTTTGAGAAGAATAGCATGCACATTGGAGAGTCATCTTCCTGCCACAGTAAGAAGAAACTTCTCATTAACACAATGGGAGGTGGCATGTGAGAAAATGGCCTCCTTGGGTCATGTTAATATCAATTCTAAGGAAGGAAGTTTTAGAAATAGACAGTCCCTTTCTACTGCAATAGATACAGTATAGAAACTGCATTGTCCTTGATAACCAATATTCACAAGAGCCTTATTTAAACCTTTTCATTTTTAATCCAACAAGTATCCAGATTGGCTTTTAATATCACCATTCCTCTAATCCACAGTAGTATTTCTTGGAAGTAAATGCTAAGAAATTGATCCCTTTACTTTGTGGAATTGAGGATAAAAATTCAAGAAAATTCCTAATGGCTTAGCACCTGGTTCAAAGACGGTAATTTAATACACAGCACACTAACCACAGACACAAGTTGATGTCACCAGTTCATTCAATTCAGAGTAGCTTGCAGAGATCAACAGTAAATTTAAGAAAATACACCGGTGTAGTGGTTGGCAATAAGTCAAAATGGCCAACTGAATATTATTGCCTTGGGGAAATAACATACTTTTGCATTGCTGCTACTGTTGATATTAAATAGAAACTTTCACCAGAGTAATACATTTCCTCAATTATCACAGCCCAGCTGCATACATTTCATACTGATATTTGGCACAAAAATTCCACCTCTTTGTGTGTGTGTGTGTGTGTGTGTGGACTTACATTAGATTTTTTGTTGTTAACATATATTTATTTAAAGCATCTCCTACCTCCTTTCAGTCAACCCATACCCAATGCTACATATCCACACAAAGCCTCCATCTCCCACTCTATTACTTTTGTTTTTTTGTAATAAAAACATCAATCTGTGACAATATACACGCAGAACACTTCCAACATTTTCAGAACAGAGTTTCGAATGTCGTGGATCTTTCATTTTTACTCCCTGTGACTCCAGTACAACACGAACAAACTGCAATTAAGTCTGGAATGTACACAGCAGTCATACTGATTACCATAACAGATAAATGAATAATAGGTGAAAAAAGTTATTCTGAACTGTATTCTTTCTACTGCAATTTGTGTGAAACATCTGATGACTTTTCCAGGGACTAACTCTTCTGTTCCTAACTTCTGTGCTATGCCAATTTATGTATCTGCACTTCAATTACCTCATCTAAAAAATGAGAACAATAGGATTGCCTTAAAAGGTTAAGGTACGCCCCAAGTGAGAGTACGCATTCAAGATTTCCTTGTACTTTAAAACGTGGCCTCACAGTGAGTGTTTATCATTACTTGTAGATGACACTGCCAAATATCCAGATTTTTTTAAAACAACAAACATATTTGAAAGATTCTGGTGTGTGGGCTCTACATGGAGAGAGTCATGATTTTGTGATATTTCTACTTGCTATTTGCACCAACAGGATGAAGCAAATTCACTCAACATGATCAACGTATCTTGTACATTATTTAGGGTAAATATAGAAGTCTCAGATTCCAAATCTATGTCAATTCATTTCAGGTCTCATTTCTTCAGTGTGTTTGTGTTGTTTTATAGTTTGTTCCACAAACACTTTCAGAAAATAACATAATAAAACTATAATCACATGTATAATTTTATGTAACACTGGAACAAAAAAAAAAAAAAAAGAAAATGCTCCAGAGTAAACCCCACATTCAGTTTGACTCATGATCAGTTCTTCAATATTTACATAATACTTTTGGAGAAATTTGAACTTTTTTTCCCCTGGAGCCAGGAAAATAATAGTGCATTACTGAGAATTCTAAACGTAATGATGTGGTAACAAAAAATGTAAAAACGGAATGCAGTTTTACACACTGTGAAAGGATTACATTGCAAATTTGATTTTTTATTTAATGTCAACAAAGTTTTAGTGACTGCCCCTTAGTGCCAACTATCATAGAACTATCATGTTTGTATGTGTGCATAATATTAAGAGGAGTGATATGATATAAACTCAGAAGTGACATGATCTAAACCACAGTTGAATTGCATAGAACTTTATATGGTAGTAGAAATATGCTCTGTGTTATCCAGTATGGTAACCACTAACTATATGTGGCTATTTCACCCTAGCTATCTAGCTACTGTAACTGAGAAATCAAAATTTTTATTTTATTTAAATTAATTTTCGGTAACTTCAAATTATTTTTCTGAAATTTCAATGAGCTATATTTGGCTAGTGGCCACAATATTGGGCAGCACAGGTTGAAACTGAGGTAGAAATCATCTTGGCAGCTGTGTGGAGATCAAAGGATAAGAGATGAGCAAATGAGGCTGTTATCACTATTCAAGTTAGAGATGATGGTGTTTGAGCTTAGGAAGTAAAATAAACCAGGCATAGTGATTACTTGAACATGGAAAGCAAAGGAAGTGAAGAGGTCTTGAAAAAACACTCCTATAGCATGTTTGTAACATGTTCAATTAATCTATATTGCTTTTCAAGTTAAAAATAGTTCTGTCTTGTTTTCTTTTACCCATTCCTATGTAATTATTCAAGTACAACAAATGGATCAGAAATATTCACATAAATATTAGCAAAAGATGACTAAATATTTCTAGAAATACATGGAATCTGGAAGTTCTGGTGGCTATCTGAGATTTATCTCTTGTGTGTGCTTCTCTATGACGGGAGGTTACAAGTTATGAGGATAAACTCTCTCACACCAAAGCCCTCCTGATGACCTTGATCCTCACGGCTTACCCCCAGGACACAGGAAGCCCAATCAATTTCTATGAATGTCCACAGGTCCACATTGACCCAGCAATGCCAAGGACAATCTAGAAGTGAAGAGAATCTTTCCCCTCTCTGGAATGACATCTTTTTGGAGCTGTTGATCGTGCCTGTCATACTTCTCTCCACAGGAAATAGAGTCAAGGTTGATAAACACTAATAGATAACAGAATAGAGATGATGAAGTATAGAAAAAGCATCTTACAATGTAACAGTCCAGACCATAGGACCAGATCCAGTATTGATATTTAATAATATATTTAATGCACTTATTGAATCTTTCCTAATTCTTGGCCTTTCTGCTAAATCCTGTATATTAATTTTTCATTTAATCCTTCCTATAATCTAGTGGAGTAGCCCATTATAGACTTTCTTGTCTCTCAATGTTTATAGTTGTAAAATGGGGATAACATGCATTTCCCCTGTCATAAAGTTAGTAAGAGAAACATGTATAATATTTCGACCATAGTATCTGTCACATAATAAACTCTTATTAAATGTTGGAAAGTTATGCAGATGGTGATATTTGATTATATAAGTGGTTTCCATTTTGGTAAAAATCATTTACAATATAGAAAAAAAAATGTTTAAGGAAAGCATGCACACCAAAATTAATTTTTAAAGTACTGTATAACTATGTCAAATTAGGTTTTGTAAAATGTCATAAATGTGTATATAATTTGAAATTTTAATTGGATATTAAGGTTCATTTAGCAAATAATAAGGAGTTTGGAAAATACTGGAAATGAACTGTTGAGCATGATATGGTCTATTAGCTCTTTTTTTTTTTTTTTTTTTCCTTTTTCCCCAAAGACAAGGTCTCCCTCTGTCACCTAAGCTGGAGTACAGTGACACGATCCCAGCTCACTGCCATCTTCACCTGCCAGGATCAAGTGATCCTCTTGCCTCAGCCTCCTGGGTAGCTGAGATTACAGGTATGCACCACCATGCCCAGATATTTCTTTGTATGTTTTATAGATAGGGGGTTTCACCATGTTGCCTAGGCTGGTGGTCTCTCAACCTTAAAACTAGAGATGCATTTATATTCAAATGATGTGCTTGCTTATTTACACACGATATACACTATAGTAATAGGATAAACACATCATTCCAGTGTTCTGCCAGATGTAATTCTTTCTGGGGACAAAAATATTTTTTAAAAAAAATACTTATTCCTAAGCGCAATGTCTACCCACGTGGTTTCACCTGGTCTTGTACAATTAAACAAATGCAAAACCCAAGATCATGTATTTGATGTCCAATAGAGGTTAGCCAGAAATATGTCTTCTTTTGCCATTAAACAGACAATTCTCTTCACCATAGTCTATACCCTGTTCCCCTTCCATACTTGTTCTGTCCAATTTCAGACCCTTGGCTTCGAAAGGGGCTTTAGGTATTTTCCTGAGCTTTGTGCCATTAAATGTATTTTCCATGACTTTGACCCTTTTTAAGGACTTTCATAATTTGTATTCTCCTTTACTATGAAGGTGTGAACCTCAATAGATCATCCCAAACTTGATTTGTCCCCTATTGCCTGTTTCAAAGGCACTTTGGCTAGACCCGTCCCATCCCCCAGGAAGCAGACTTCATACTTATGGGGTAAAGCTAATAAGCCTTTGATAAATGAATGAAAATGGAAGTTCTCCATTTCTACTGTGCTGTCTTCTTAAAATATGCATTACTACATTTTCCTCTGCAACATTAAGTCAAATCTGATTGTCCTTTATCAAAAGCAAAGTTGTATAATACATCATGCCAAATGAGAATGTAGAAATATAAGGAAAAATAAAGGTGCAGTTAAAATGACTCCCATAAATATTTGAACATCAGATAAGGATGTCAATCTCCCTTTGTCATGATGCAAAATAGAGGATTTATTTTGCCTTATGAGTGTAATAATATCAGATATCATGACTCAGCCTACACAAGCATCTTTGTTTCTCTCAGAATATAAGCATTATTATTAAGTTTTGTTCCCTACAGAATACAGAGGCTTCACCAATCAGAAAAAAAGCTGATTTTAAACCCTAGATCAGCACTTTCTTTTTTGTTTCTCTCTCAAGATTCTTGTGCAATTTTTACCACCTTAGATTACTAGTTTTAAAATATTTTACTAATACATGTAATTTGATTATTATTTATAACTAATAGCCAGGTCTAGTATATGACATTGATAATATTTCAGACAGCTTAACTCTCCACTATGAGTTTTGCATCTCAAAACGTGTAACAAATATGTATTTATCCAAGGGAAGACATTGTAGGTTGAGAAGTGTGCCCTGTGCTATCCAATATGGTAACCACTGTGGATTTGGGAGGTAGACAGCTGGTGGTGTGAATTCAGTAAAATTACTTCATTACTACAGAGTTTCAGTGTGCATACGCATTATAGGCATGAAGAACTGCTGTGCAGATTGCCCTTCAAGGGAAGGGTGCCAGAGATGTGAAGGGTGTGGTCAAGAGATAGTCTCCCGCTACCCACTACTTAGGGTCCACCTCTGTTTCAGAAAATTCCCTTTCCAGAGGTTATCTGAAGACTAAGCAAACAGAGGTATAAAGGTCCTACCATTTTGGCATGATGTAGGACTCCTCTGACGAGCAACACTAATTCCAAAGGAACCCACCAGTCTGGGCCAAGGTTTGGCTTGGACTGAGCTGCAGTTTCATTTCACTGTCTGTCTATCATGCTCCTGCTCCTTTCCTTTCACAGGTGGTAATCCCTAGCAAACAGCTTTCATTTCAGACTCCATGTACTTTCAAACCTGTAACATATTTGTTTAATGGGAATAAGAATATGTGTAATTCAGGGAGTTAATGCTACAAATTGTAAATGAAATATACGCAAAAAGAACTGCATTAAAATGCTAAATATGCATGAACAAAGATACATAAAATATTTTTTCATATCCTTTGCTGAAAACCTAGTGTCATACAGAAGAATGCATATTTGAGTTTCATGTACACACTACAAATCTATTCAATGTCAGTTTCTTGTTTTTCCCACTTCGTTCATTTAGGCAGAGAAATGCTACTGAAATCAAAGAATACGCGAAGAGATTAAAGTGCAGAGACTAGGGTTTGGCTAAGGCGGTCGACAGCCTCAATTCCAAACCCTGTATTATAGCCATCACTGAGGACAGAAGAAGAAAAGGAACAGGTGGAAAAAAACCCACAGATTTATAATAAAACCATGAAGGAAACAAATTCCTCACTCTTAGCAGCGAAGCATCACAGTATTTATCAGGGTACCCATTGCATCCTGCATCAGGGTTACGAAAATGTCCTCAAAAGCTACGCTGAGGAAGCCAGCTTTTTCTGGCAGATTCAACATGGGTGCATGCTGTCATGGGTCCATGAGTACTAAGATTCCAAGGGCTCTAAGGCAATGATGGGAATGACAATTCTCATCAAAGGCAGCTGGATCCTAATACAAAAAAAGTTATTTGACTGCTAAAATTTTTTCAATTATTTTGAGAAGTTTATTTCAGGGAGCTTTGAGACAGAGTAAAATCCTGGAATGATATGGGAGCTGACTGTTCAAATTACTGATGGAAACCAAACCTCCATCAGTCTTGTGTAGGGGGTGACAAAGTTTTTTGTAAAGAACGTATTTTAGGTTTTGCAGTCCATAGTGTTTCTAGCACAGCAATTCAACTCTGCAGTTGTAGGGCATAAAAGGATGACGGTGACTGTGGTCCAATAAGACTTTACTAGACCGGGCACAGTGGTAGCTCACGCCTATAATCCTTACACTTTGGGAGGCCAAGGTGGGCGGATCACCTGAGGTCGGGAGTTCAAGGTCAGCCTGACCAACATGGAGAAACCCCATCTCTACTAAAAATACAAAATCAGCCAGGCATGGTGGCCCATGTCTGTAATCCCAGGTACTCGGGAAGCTGAGGCAGGAGAATCGCTTGAACCCGGCAGGTGGAGGCTGTGGTGAGCTGAGATCGAGCCATTGCACTCCAGCCTGGGCAACAAGAGCAAAACGCCATCTCAAAAAAAAAAAAAAAAAAAAGACTTTACAAAAAAATAAAAGAAGTAGCAGGCTGTATTTGGCCCACAGGCTGACCCCTGGCCTAGTGTAATGGAGTCAAAGTATTCACTAACATCATGGACTTTTGTCCCTTTAGTAAGCTCTTTAGAAAGAAACACAGGTGAAGTTCCCACATGTTCTCACTCATAAGTGGGAGTTGAACAATGAGAACACATGGACACAGGGAGGACAACATCACACACCTGTGCCCGTCAAAGGGTCGGGGGCAAGGGGAGGGAGAGCACTATATAGCTAATGCATGCGGAGCTTAAAACCTAGATGATGGGTTGATGGGTGCAGCAAACCACCGTGGCACATGTATACCTATGTAACAAACCTACATGTTCTGCACATATATCCCAGAACTTAAAGTAAAATTTTAAAAAGAAAAGAAAAAAGGTGAAAATTATGCAGTCATAGGCAACACAGTCTATTGGCAGAAAGCGTCATTATATTTTCATTGCTCAGTGCATTGGAATTTAGAGGACAGATCAGGACAGGAGCCTGAGTGCCCTCTTTTACATCAGCATGGTTCTCAGCATACTTTAGATGCTGCGCAGAACAAAACACAAAGTTCCAAAATCGAAGATGCTACTTACATTCTCCCCTCAGAGGGTGCAACTCACTGGTGAAGTCCTATAGCAAAGACCCTGGAATTCAAAGTGACCTGGTCTCCCTATCTTTAGTCCCAGTAGTGATTATTAGAGCTCCATTAGGGAGTCCCTGCCCTTGGAGAAAGACTGTGTATCTATTTTTCAAATTTAAATGGCATAAATGCACTTTTATATCATAAAAAAATGTTTTGGTAAACATTGGTTTGCAGCCTCTGTATGGAAAATTTATAGGAAGATACAATTGTGAGCCAACTGCAAGTGAAGATGCTATTTAGAGCCACACATAATGAAATAAACCCCTTAGTTATGAATCAGTTATTATATTTCACTGAACTCCAACTGTTTCTTTCTCACTGCTTAATTTCATTCTAGCTTTTGTTATTATGCCTAAAGAAACCATTTTAACATTTTCTCGCATGCACGTTGAGTATCAAAAATTCCATCTACAAGTTTTCAGCTTTTTGCCTCTAATTGCTCCACTGGTTGCTCTAACTGCTTTAATAAATAATATTATCTGAGTTCTGCTAGTTCCAGAATTCTAAGGTCCCTGCATCACATATTATTTATTATTCCTCTAAGGAAAAGAAGGAGCCTTTTTTTACCCAAATAATTTCTTTATAGTCAGAGAGGAGAGAGAGAGAGAGACAGAAAATGAAGGGAGAATAAAAATGTGAGAAAACAATAAATAAAATCTACCCTTCAAATTACTACAAGGTTCTCTACAGGGTGAGATATTTTCACTTTAACATTATTGGCATCCTTGGATATCTATGAACTTCTATTCAAAATGCATTAGGAAATATTTTCCTCCATGTGACCTTAAAGCTCTACAATTCTATTTTGTTTACCATTTTCAGATAGCATGTATAAAAGACTAGTTAGATAAGACCGGGCACAGTGGTTCACGCCTGTAATTCCAGAACTTTGGGAGGCCAAGGTGGGCGGATCACGAGGTTAGGAGTTTGAGACCAGCCTGGCCAACATGGTGAAACCACGTCTCTACTAAAAATGCAAAAATTTAGCCAGGTATGGTGGTGCATGCCTGCAGTCCCAGCTACTCAGGGGGCTGAGGCAGAAGAATTTCTTGAACCTGGGAGGCGGAGGTTGTAGTGAGCTGAGATTGTGCCACTGTACTTCAGCCTGGGTGACAGAGTGAGACTCTAGCTCAAAAAAAAAAAAAAAAAAGACTAGTTAGATAACTGTGAAGGGCTTTGGTTTTCTGGGGATATTCAGCCAACAAAGACAGATATTATGTCTTTCTAGAAATTTCTTTACAAAATGTAATAATTGGACAAAACGTCAGTTAAAATATAGATAAATGACTAGATGAATTAATGTAAATGAGTGAACGAATGAGTTTCTGAATATGTGACTTAATGAATTAATTATCGTTAGTTGAATTAGCAGGTATAGTGAGTTTTTTGAAACAGTGTGCTGTTTTCAAATTGGGGACAACCAAATTTTTATCTGGCCATGACAGTGCAAGAATTAAATGAAACAAGTTTTAATTATTTAAAAATACTAGATTATTATACGCCATTGATAGGAATGCGAAATGGTGGAGCTGTTATGGAAAACAGTATGGAAGTTCCTCAAAAACTTAAAAACGGAATCACTATATGATTAAGAAATCTCACTTCTGAGTACTTATCCCAAAGAATCGAAATCAAGATATTAAAAAGATATTAGCACTCCTATGTTCACTGCATTTACAATAGCCAAAATGGGAAAACAACCTAAACATTCATTGATGAACGGATAAAGAAAATGTGGTATAGAGAGATATTGAAACACTATTCAGCCTTTAAAAAGAAGGAGATCCTGCAATACACAACAACATGAATGAATGTTAAGGACAGTCTACTAAGAGAAATAAGTCAGTCACGAAAAGACAAATACTACATGATTCCACTTTTATGAGGTATCTAAAATAGTCAAATCCAAAGAATCAGAGAGAAGGATTGTGGTTGCCAGACACTGGAGAAAAAGAAAATGGGGAATTGCTAATCAATAGTCATAAAATTTTAGTTATGCAAAACAAATAAGTTCTAAAGATGTGCTGTACAATGTCGCACCTATTGTTAATAATACTATACTGTGCACTTAAAACTGTTACAAGATAGTGGATCTCTTATTAAGTGCTCTTAACACACACAAACACACACATCACACACACACGCTCTTCACCAAAAATGAGAGTTACTGCAAGATTGAGGAGGGAATCAATCAAAACACCGTCTACTATCTAAATTAATTCCAAGTTTTCTACAGTATGAAATATTTTCACTTTAGCATCCTTAGATGTCATGAATATAAAGAGTGTTTTCAGGAGAATTGATGATGAACAGCCACCCTGGTAACTCAGGTGAATTATAGAAATGCCAGAATACCAGTAGGAAAAAAAAAAAATGCAATGCTCCTGTGTTGAGTGGGTATTTATATTCAAGAGAGGAATTAGGAAAACACAGCACTGTGGCCACAATGATTATATGCTGACCTCCTACTCTGCCTGCTGAATGGCCATCATTTCCACTTTTAACTTAAGCAGCTCATGCAGCCTCATTCAAGGTGAACACTTGGGAAACAACAGAAAGTTATTTCCTTAGAAACAATCACATCTCAAAGCCACGGTACACCCAATACACACTCGAAATAACTTTATGAGATGAGAAAATAAAATGGGCCATAGCAGATTTACATGAAAGAACTGACTTATTTTTAATACCTGTTCTGGGCTAGGAATGCTTACCTTAAATATAAATAATTTGCTGCATATAACAACTTTTCAGAGTGTCTGTCACAAAGTGTGGGCTCAGTAAACACCGACTGTCATCATCGTATTCCACTTTCAAGAATCCATAATCTAGAAGAGCATGCATAGGTATAGCGGCCAATGATAAGCAGAAACTTGTATTTAACCTCTCGTCCTGCTTCTACATGATATATCACCAAGTACAGGAAGCTTATCCTTTTTTAAGTTTCCTTCTTTATAAAACTGAAATCATACTGAGTATTTCTTGGTGTCATTTGTAAGAATTAAGTGAGATAATATATAATAGGAGCTTAGCATGGTGTTGGATTCATCAAATAAAAATAACATTGTTGTCCCCCTTACCTTGCCCATCACAATCTGGTTCACAGCCAAAGGTAATAAACCCATATCAGGTGGCTAGGCAGATGAGCAAAGATCACAGCATTTATACTCTGGTTAATTCCACAGATTTGGTTTATTTTTCTTCTTTCCTGATATTCAGTGAGGTCATTTAGAGAATGAGTAGTCAATTATTTCCATTATAATTGGTCCTACTCAGTCATCCTAAAGCTAAAGCTCATAGGCACAATTGGAGTTACAGAGATCACAAGGAAAAGAAAGGACTGTGGATTGCCAAGGCACCATCATAAGACCCAGGTGCACACCCCAGTTCCACTTCTAACTATTTGTGTGATACTGGGCAAGTTAGTTCTTTAATCCTCAGGTTTCACATCTCTTAAATAGGTGTAACTGAGACAGCCAAATGCCTAAATAGATAAAAGGTACCTGGAGAATCTCCGACCTGCCCCACCAGTGTTTACATCAGATGCTTTTGTGCAGATGAGGAAACTGCCCAGGGCTGTGTCTGAGTATGCCTATATGTGCACTGGGGGAAGAGGGCGGAGCCACGGGCAGGGGGAGAAGCCTGGCCTCTTCACTTCCCGTGTCGTGACCCCGGGGATTCAATCTGTGAGGTGGGGAAACTTTACCTGGGGATTTGAGAAATGGTCCATTGGCCATTCTCGGTTTTAAAGAAATTTTGCAAACTATAGACATACACAATGGCCCACATTTGGCTAAGAAAATTATATTTATTAATGGGCCAATGTTGAATGCAATGGGAGGAATATCCAAAAATATTTACTTTGGCATGAATTTCCTGAAAATATAGTGAAACTATGCAATGGTTTGCTTTGCTTTTTTTTTTCTTCTTCCTCTCTCTGTTTTGCTTTGGTTTTTTTTTTCTTCTTCCTCTCTCTGTTTGCCCAATAAAATCCTCTCCTACTCACCTTTCAACGTGTCCTCGTGCCTAAATTTTCCTGGTTATGTGACAAGAACCCAGCTTTAGCTGAACTGAGGAGCAAACTCCTGCAACATGATGACTAGAGGTGTTAGAGAATGAAATCAGTATATGTAGCACAATTCCTGACATATACTAAGCACTCACTAGTAACAACACCCATAGCAGAAGTGGGAAAAAAATTAGACTAAATGATATTAATTAGACTATTTAGCATATAACTGTCAAATAAAAAAAACAGAATTCTGCACACAGTCAGCCACCTAGGTGAATCTCTACTAAAATAAGTTTTAGGTTTTTAATTTGCTTTTAAGATGTGAAATTTATGGTGGCTTGCCTTTTATTAACTGGTAACACTACTAGCTACCACATATTTTATTTAATATTGTCACTTAATCATCTCATTAACACTGCAAGAAAGTTGATATTATCCCATACGGAGGAGAAAACTGAATTTCAGAGGATTCCAGGGACTAGTTCTCTGACTGGGAAGCAATAGTGATATGATTTCAACCTTAGTCTCCCTAAGTTCAAAATACGTCATCTTTTCAATAATTTACACACCTTTATTTTACATTACTGAAAGACATGGTATTGCAGAAAGTAGCAAGGAACTAATTAATGTTCCTACAAATGAGAGGGTAAGATGATGGATTTTTCTCTATGTCACTGTTCATTTTCCCCTCGAAAGGAATATACAGACATAAACATACAGATAGAGATATAGTATTAGGTATAAGAATTCAAAAATACATGTTATTTCTAGCTTGACAATGTGCTCTAAAAAGAAATTGAACTGCATGAGAAGCTGACCAACCAACAAATAACTGCATTTTTTAGCATGGCAGATGCTGGGATAAATGCCTACTTCTTGCTGGATAGCAAATTAAGCATTATCCTAAAAGATGGATACATTCTTGTCAGTGTATAAAATAGAACAGTCCTAAAGAGAAAATAATGCATAGCTATGTGTTACGCAGTAATTCCCTGAATATCCATGTCCTCTGGTTCTGTCTAAAAAGGTTAAATGGCTCCAAATCTGTCCACTAGACTCATAAGGAGCTACGCATTGCTCTGGCTAGTCAGGAAATTTAATTTTCTTCTGAAATTAACCAATTGTGCATAGAGAGAGGGAAGCTGCTCTCCAGATCCAACTGGGGTGGAGGTGGGGGCAGAGGACTGTAGAAATGCAGAACAGATGTTGAAAAATATGGTTTGTGATTCTTGAGTTCTCATCTCATGGAGCCAAGCCAGGTTTAATCAAAAATGTGTGGGCTCCCCCTTCTGAATGACACATCAAAGGCTGCTGTAAATGCTTTGAAACAGCATTCGTCCCTTCTTTGGGTAGAACCAGAGATGCGGAGGAACTAGCATTTGCCTGACATCTATCAGAAGCACAGATAGGCCTGTGTCATCAAATAGTGCTTTATCTGTCCATCTCTTCCTGGTCAAAACACTCTCAAATCCCCTTTAGCTTGTCTGAAAATGAAATGCTTCTAAGCTGGACAGTTATTTCTAAACAGCCTCAAGCTTCCTCTACACAAACTTTCCTACCAGTAACAGTAATAAAAGTAGCAATAGCAATAATAATAACTAGCAGCTACAATGAGAATCTTCGCTTGATTTCCTGTGAACTGGAATTAGTATCAGTAAATCTCCATTTTTACATCAGGACAATGAATAGATTATAAAATGTGCAGCCATATGTGGACAACTGTGCACCTGGATTTATAGCTAGCTCTGCCAATAAGATGCTACTTTTATTGTGGCATGAAAAGTTCCTCAAGCCTCATCTCTAGATGATTGAGATCATGTCTCTGCACAGCCAGTCCACTCCTACTGGTACCATGTATTCCGTGGTGGGAGCTTATATTATTGTGCTGATATTTGAACCCTTATTTTCCCTAAGGATCCTTGGCTTGGCAGACTCTGGAGCCCTTACATGCTCCTGGCTGACAAGAGTAGAAACCTTGTCAAATCAAGCACTAAAACTGGTTCTCTGATCAGTCTCTCAGTGGAACCGATCTCACTCACTTCCTTCACATTCTGTCTTCTGCTTGGGGATGTAAAGGATGTGGCAACGACTCCTTTTTGAGTTCCTTTCAGAGGTAATTGAGAAACATAAAAACAGGGCAGATTCATCCACTCCACAAATATCGTTTACCCCATTCATGTCAGCATTCCAGCATAAAGCCATTGCATAATTTCACGATATTTTCAGGAAATTCATGCCAAAGTAAATATTTTTGGATATTCCTCCCATTGCATTCAACACTGGCCCATTAATAGATACAATTTTCTTAACCAAATATGGGCCGTTGTGTATGTCTATAGTTTGTGAAATTTCTTTAAAACCGAGAATGGCCAATGGACCATTTCTCAAATCCCCAGGTAAAGTTTCATCTTCTTAGAGGTTAGACTCTTCTGCAGGAAACCTTCTTTGTATCCTTATTGGCTGCAGTCTTATTTGTTGTTCTGAATTTAGAAATGATTTGTACTTAAAAACAAAAAGTGCTGTTCTGGGTCTGTAAATAATTTTTGTACAAACTCAACTTATTTGGGGTGCTGACTGTTCTGCAAGGTTTTAATCTCAGCCTCAGAGTCTCAGCACCCTTGTGAGTAACAGGAATTTAATACTTTTTTTAAAAAATTGAATAAATAAACCTACAGATAACTCACTTTACCAGGGTTTCCCCAAATGAAGTAATTGGAAGCATATCTGCCCTAGTTATCTGTGACTTGTAAATTGAAAGGGTTTGGTATGAGCTGACATCTAACTCAGAAATTAACTGAACAATTCTTTAAAATTGTATTCCTCCATCTACTTCTCACTCTCTGTCTCCTTGATTTTGCAACAAATATTCGTAAGACAATATTTGAAATTCACATTCAAACACATCATTAGCAAACACTTCACCCTTGGAGATCAGCATAGAAGTTATAGATTTTCACTGTGCTTTCAGGAGAAAGCTATTTAGCTGGAGAACCTGTACTGTCATTTGGGTGACTGGAAAAAGAGAAAAAGGTGTGTACGGTACAACAGAAAAAAAAATCAAGCTGAGCTTCATTTCTAAAGCAAAGGCAGAAAAGCTTTAATAAAGAATTATTTCTCATCCTGGGGAAAAATTTTGAGCAGAAAAACTATAAACAAAAGGTATTTTTGAAATGCAGAGAAAGATTTTTATCTAGGAGACAACAAACCAGATATGCTGACCTATCACAAATGTCCAAGAAGTGATAAAAAGATAATTTCAAAGGCAAACACCAAATGCAGAAATAAGATAGGAGCCTCTTAATGCATTGACACAGTGGTCTCACACCTCTAAATTCTAATATATAATTCACCATAACTGTCAAAAGAGACAGAGGATACACTAGCAATGCTTCCCCAAAGCTAAACAAACAAACAAAAAAAACCACTAACAAACAAAAACATAAAAATGACAAGATCCACCCAAATGTATTGCAAACATTTGCAACTCCGCATTTTCATAGAGCTCTCTGAGAGCTGGAATAGCTGAATTCATCTTGATATTCCTGGCTCTGGGCTCTGTGTAGCACTTAGTAGGTACACATGCGCATGTACACACACCATACACACACACACACCATACACACACACACCATACACACACACACACACACACACAGAGTATGGGCTAACCAACATTATTTGGTGATGTGAGCATAGTCCCAAGGGCGGCCACACAGAAAGTACATGCAAAGGCATTTTGCACTGATCTGCTTGTCATTTGCAGTATCCAGTATTCCTTTTAAAAAACAAATACCTTATAGGACTGGAAGTGATATCAGGGTCACGAGCAGTCACTTGCCCAATCACGGAGTTCAGAGCAGCATTTTCATGAACTTCAAGCAGGTAAGTCGGTGAAGAGAAGACCGGAGGCTCATCAGCATCTTCAACGACGATTTTGACTGTTGCCGTGTCTTTAAAGGGTCCCCTGCCACTGAAACGTGGGTCAATATGGACATTGGCTGCCTCTACCTTTAGCGTATAGGATTTTTTGGTCTCAAAGTCCAGAGGCTGTTAAGAAATGACAAAGATAAATGCTTCTCACTAATGACCACAGCAGCAAGAACAAATGAGTATAATGCTGATGGATGAAAGTTATGTGCATTTAAACCCATTTGTGAGCCTTAATGGGATCACTCTCCAGTCCCCCAGATTCAACCTGTAAATTTTACGGGCATTTATTGGTATCTGTTTATTATACAAGCTCAGTGAATCTAATATCCTATTGTTTTGTTTTGTTTTGCTCATTTCACTTGGAATTCACAAAATATTCACAGTCATGAATTGTGCCATCAAAATTTCACTTCAGAGTCATAATAAAATTTTACTAGTGACAGCATGACCTGCATACTAATCAGCCACTTAATCGGGCCTCTGCTGGTGGCAGATAAGGCGACATCGAACACAATCTCTATCTGGGAGGAATATTTTATCATCTCTGCAACAGAGTGTGAAATGTAAAGAACTAGAAATAATCATTGTTTAGTCCAAGGAGACATTATAAAGCATAATTTAGCACTAATCCCCACAAAGAGTATTTTCTGATTTCACTTTAAAGCATTGCTACTCTACTGATCATGTGGTTAAAGTGAGGTTTATTATTTTTTAGGACATTCTTAGAGGCTCTCTATTATGAATTTATGCTATGAGGCAGGTGGGCATGTAAAGAAATATGTGCACCAATACATATGTATGTACTTGTGTTTATATTTAGAAGAAGAAATTATTCGAGCAGTATAAATAGATAACTGAATCTAATTGTGCCCCTACCAACCACTTAAAAGCAATTTGAAATTATCCCATTGCACCATTACTGACAATGTGTCTGACATTAATTCTTCATTTCCTAAAACTCTGAGAGACTTTGGTCGATGACCTAGGTAAGTAAAGCTAGGTAAAAAGAAGCCACCTTCAATAAGCCAGAAGCCCATGTGCATTAGCACCTTTATAGTCCAATTTTTGGTGAATCACAATACTTCAGATTTCAAGAATGCAAGTCTATCGACTTCAAAGTTGTATACTGTATACATTATTCAAAGTTGTATAATGTATACTGTTCAAAGAGACAGTATACATCTGCATTACACATTTCTCAAAAGAAATATAACTTTAAATAGGCAATGAAGATTTTTAAAAATAAGCTAGAAGACAAACTGGCACCAGTGAACTCTTTCAGAATTCCAGTACAAGCTTAATTGTATATTCTTATTTCAAACTATTGTGTTGGTTTTTACATTCGAATTCTGATCTAATGGGACTTGGCTCCTTTTTTCCCCCCATATTTTCTAGTAAACCAGGCAGGCACTCACTTTCCTATCTATTCTAAAATTACTAGGCACATGCATCCATGAATAGATCCTGCAACATCAGCATATTCACAATTTGCCAATCACCTTTACTGTAACAATTTTGCAATTTCAAATTCTTCGCAAACATTGTTAAGTATAACAAATTATGTTCTGCTTAATTCCAGCTCAACATAATGACGATGAACCCAGACACATTCTGGTGTCCCAAGAATTTTATTGGACAAAAAACAGGGCCTATAAATTGTAGGAATACAACTCCTTTGCACTGTTCTCTAGGGTAAAATACATGTTTTACTTGGTGTCAAGGTGTATAGTATATGCTTCGAAGTTTAGGACTAACAGCAAATAAAAATAAAGCAAATGGCTAATTGTTTCAGTTTATAACTGCACTTTATGGCCAAAAAATGGGAATAATAACAATAAAAATGACATTAGGAATCATTAGTCAAGGAAAATGTGACTCTGGGTTATTCAATAATTGACTCAAATATTATGCTATACTTTATTTCAAACATGGCTTTTTCAATGTTTTGTAGTTCTTAATGCTAAACTGAAACCAAGATTTTGGTAGAAAGATCGCGTTGCTCAGCAGAGAGTTAAAATAAATGTAGACATCTTTTTCAAAATTGATTTTTAAAAATATTTTTTATAAAAAAGAATATCCAGAAAACTTTCGGTTTTCATTGTTAAGACCTCTTCAGTGGGGGCGATTTTTAGAACAAGACCATTGGAAATAGGTCTCTGTGTGGCACGATGGGGATTCAGTAGTAACCTTACACTCATATCTACATGATGCTGATGAAGAAAGTGAAAAAAATTATTGACTTCCAATTGTGTGGTCCACCATCTATCTTATTTGAGAACAAGCAAATCCATTTAAAAACTAGTTTGATCTACTTCATGACAAAGGTTTGAAGAACAGTATTGAAGAAAATAATCAGGATGAGGATCAAAGAGTATTTTCCTTGCAAGTGCTTTGTGACTATAAAGTAAGGAACTATGTTCCACACATTTCTTATGAGTGTAGATTTTATGATGAGAAATATAAATGGAAAATGTCGTACAGAATTTTTCTACATCTACCATAAAAGCAAGAGATTGCTAACAAAAGCAGTCTCAAATTTTCCTACATTATTTATGCTTGTTATGGAGATGTTTCTTTCTTCAATGGTAGCTCCCTATCCAGAAGCAAGGGAAAGATGAGCTTCATTTCCCATGATGCTCAAACCTCTGAGCCATAGTTTGGAGTATGCAATGGTAGCAGGTTTGGCCCTGTCTTTCAGGCACTAGAGAAAGCCAGGATAACTGAACCAGGACAACTGAACCTGAATTTTTTTTTTTTTTTTTTTTTTTTTTTTTTTTTTTTTAACTTTCCATGAAAGCATAGCCTTCAATAAGGACTTGGGAAGTTTCAGTGTATTTGGGGAAGATATTTCAGGAAGCAAGAGTTCAAACATGAGGAGAGTTATATACAGAAAGACTAAAAGCCACTGAACTCGTCACCTCTGTGGGCAACTGAGGCCTGTTTTCACTGAGAATCCTTTTACAACCTTAAACAATATGACTCAGAATAGTTTCTTCGAACGATAGTAACTGTCCACCAATTTTTCTCCCCCTTTGGTTGAGGGCTGCCTTCACAGGATATTGACTTCCCCACACAGTTGAAGTGCCCTGTCTAAGGACTCAGTAAATTCCTGTGGTTATGGGTAATAGGTAAGTTGGAGGAGCAGTACTATTATGGTAGCTATTTACCAGACCTTTAGCAGAAATGTGAAGGGGGCCCAAGAGATAAGAGGTGCCAAAAGGACTGTACTAGTTATCTTGTCTTATTGCTCAATGCTAAACATCTACCAGCTCTACAATTCTGTCAGGAAGTCCATACAAGTACCTCAACTTTAAAACTCAAGTTTCAAAGAGGTATTTTGAAGATGAACAAAAGTTTCCTTAGCTTACTTTTCTTAGCCTTATAATGCCATCCTGGGCCTGGGCATCAGAAGTGATTTCAAAAAGTGCTGTTCCATCTCCATCAATGATGTCATATGATGACTGTGCATTTTCACCAATATCCTGATCATTGGCCTTCACCCTGCCTATTGCAGTGCCAAGAACCACATCTTCCGGTACTGAGAAGTGATACAGGCCTTTGAAAAGAGGAGAAAAATGAGCGTCACACAAATTCCAACCATTCATTCATTCATATGACAAATATCTTTTGGGCACCTCCTTTGTTCTGGTCATTCCTTTATTTATGCTACCAATAAAGTGATAGAAGAGACAGAAATATCCACTTCCATTGTGGAATGTTCAGTCTTTTAACTGAATCAGAGACAAACAGTTCCCAGAAGAAGGCATGATCCCTTTTCAAGACTCTTCTGAGATATGAAACTTACTCAACCATATGTTTACCAAGTGTATATTTGGAGCAGCTAAATCAAGGCTATTAGGGAATCTATGTGTGCATTTTTTTTCCTTTTTGCTGTATAATCACATTTACTGCCCATGGGGATATTCTTTGTTGCCAACATAAAATATTAAGCTAATTTCAGCACAGAAAGATGCAATGTGTAACACACTGGAAGTCACTTTTGAATGTACCTTTATATTTACAGACTTTTAGACCATTTTTGATAAAATTCAATTACTGAACTTTTGCTGTGCCCTGCAGCAAGCTGTTCAGACACATGAAACACTCCTCTTGTTGCTGAAGTTCTCATTGCTCTAAAGACAAAAATCCTGCCTTCAACACTTCCTAGGCAAAATACAATCAAGTGTATCTTCACTCTCATATTGGGGCAATAAAGTGTGTCTAATTAGTGGCATTAGTCCATTTTTAACTCAAGTCACTTTAGTTGTTATACTGCTGTCACTCACTTTCATTGGTGTAGAGGAAGCTGTTAGTGTCCCAACCATAACCCCTGGCCATTACTACTGTAGTGTACACCTGTCTTACATCTAACTGCCACTCCTGCATTTCTTTGCCTGAGGGTTATTTCTGGCCTTCAGAACCCATTTTGCCCACTGAATGTCAGGCCAGAAATGCCAGAAAAGTAATGCTTCCTGCAGAAGCAGCCCTCAAAGACTCACAGGAGTTAGTATATAAAATTCTAGGTCTCTCCATTCTGTGGCAGGATAACTTTGAGTTTTTTCTTTTCTTTTCTTTCTTTACAATGGTCCAGAGTTTCTCCAATGGGATACAGTTCCAGTAACCCACAGTAGTAGCTGGCTCAATAATGCACCTTTTTTTGTGTGTGTGGCTATTTCTCTCTCTCTCTCTGTGTGTCCTTTCTTCATTGGTATTTCTTGGTCCTATCTCCAAGTTAAACTCACAATCAAATTCTTGTCTCAGTGTCTGCTTCTGGGGAATCCAAACTCAAAAAGCCAAAAAGTTTTAGGCCCCTGGCAACCACAACGAGGGAAAATTAAACATTCAATGACCTAAAAACCCAAAAGGAAAAATCAAATCTGGAGAACATTACCTAATTCTCGTTTGAGCTCAAATCCACTGAGTCCCTCGGATAAACTAAGGCTCATTATACTCAACATTAACAGTAAGGTTTCTTCTAGCCCTAACACCCCTTTACTTAACAATGGGATAAAAACATCTCTCTTAGAATCATGAAGTTATAGGACTGGGGATTAAAACATTTTCCAAATAGTTTTGCCATAAGGTAGGCACTGAAAATCCTCACTTCAAGCAAAGTCTCCCAGTTTTCTTATAATTGGTGTAATGATTCCATTTTCCACAAACTTTATATTCCAGGTAAGGTTTGAGATGATCTCTTTCGGTATGCTTATTAAATAAATACGACAGCCAGGGGCCATGCCGTGCTGCTAGTCCTACATGGGGAGTCTTGGGAAGCCAAACAAATGGAACATTCCTTTATCCACTCCTATTCTGTGCCTGCTCCTCATCTCTATCAGTGTGATCATACTTAATAGTTATTATCTCTAAGAAAAGGCACATGTTTGAAATTGATCTGCCACTA
This sequence comes from Papio anubis, assembly GCF_008728515.1. Classification (NCBI taxonomy): domain Eukaryota; kingdom Metazoa; phylum Chordata; class Mammalia; order Primates; family Cercopithecidae; genus Papio; species Papio anubis. Next base: position 28,038,202 of record NC_044993.1, on the reverse strand, counting down.
TTGGATTGAATAATCATTTTCTTATAAAGAAATATGGCATCTTGCTGTATTCACTGTAATGCAATTGCAAAGGCAAAAAAAGTGAGGGAAAGATGAGAAGAAATGGTGTTCTCCATTTCAATAATTTTATTTAAAAGAGTTGCATTGTTATCTGATTTATGAATTGCCAGATGTAAAAATTCTAAAATTCTTAATGAAAATGCGTCTCCTCTACTCTTTCTAGCTTGGAATTTCTTCAGATAAATCATCAAAGATACCTCAAATGTGTCATTTTCAAGCTCCACACACATCTCTCTCTCTCACTCTCCCCTCTCTCTCCCCACACCCACCTTCCCTCCTTCATCTCTTTAAAAACCAGATTTCCTATGGTATTTTCTATACCAACAAATAGAACCAGCATGCATCTAATCTCTCATGTTAGAAATATGATCATCCATCTTCCTCAACTGAAAATGTAATCTATCCTTAGACTTTTGTCCTCTCTAACCCAACGGTGCATCACACCCACCCACTTTTCTGTGCATCCAACACAACCACCCTTGCTTGCCAGGGCTACCGTCACCTTTTATGTGAATGATTGCAAATAACTCTTTAACTGGCTGCAAAGCAGAGAAGACAATGAAGGAAGGCCAGATTTAATTTCTTTCCAATTTCCCTGGAACCAGAGTCTATCACTCAAGCTGCAATTTAAAATCTTTAAATAGTCTCCTAATGATCTTAGGATAAAGGTTCTCATACTTAAAATGGCCTTCAAATCCAAGTATGGCTAATTTCTGTCTAATCTAACTCTCCAGACTCTTGCTGCAGCACTTTCCCTGGCACCCTCTGCTCCAGCTGCAGTGAAATTATTTCCATTCCCATACATGGCTATACACCATCCTTCCACAGGGCTTCTTTTGTTTTATTATTGACTATATTTAAGGTGTACACTATGATGTTTTGATAAAAGAAACCACTGCCTTGGAAAGATGTCTGCACTTTCATGTTCATTCCAGGATTCTTCAGAATAGCAAAGAAATGGACATTACCCAAGTATCTACTGACAGATGAATGGCTAAAGAAGTTGTGGCGTGTGTTTATATAATGAAACATCATTCAGCCTTTAAAAAGGAGATCCTGTCATTTGCAACAACGTGGATGAACCTAGAGGTATTATGTTAAGCGAAATAAGTCAGATCAAAGGGAAAAAAAGTCCTGCCTGATCTTACTTATATGTGGAATCTTAAAATAACAATAATAATAATAATAAGTATGTAGACACAGGGCTTTTGAACATCCTTTTTAGCTGCACTATTCATCCTCCCTCCCATGGCTTCACCCTGTTCCAACTCATGGTATTCACTTTTTCATATCTCAATTCAAGAGTCCCCATATCAGAAAGGCCTTACCAAATCATGTCTCTGTCATATTACTTGAATAAATGCTCAGAAGAAAGTGTTCAATGAGAGTACAATAAAGTTGCCAAATAATGATTGTCTCCCTGATTCTTTCATGTTGGCTGTCTAGAATGTATGCTGTTGAAATTTCCAAGGGAGAGCATGGCTTTAGCAGGGAAGAGTGGAGTCTTACTGATGTCCTCCCAGTTGCAGGAAGAAGGAGTGTACGTTTTGCAGCAAGCTTACTGCATATTTGTTTTCCCTACCTTGGGCACTAGATATTTGATTTCCTTCATAAAACAATGGGGCTAAACAGAGCAATATCTGAGCTTCATTTTCATCATCCTCTCAAGCTTTCATAAAGAGAGATAGTGTGCAAAAGAGAAAGGAGTGCACAGCTTGCAGTCAGACATACTGGTTCTAATTCTTACTTACTACATGCTTGATGTTTGGAAATGTTATCAACTGCTTTGTAATCTGTAAAATGGGAATAAGTTTAGTACCAAAATCATGCCATACCTGGCACATAATAAGCCACTCAATAGTTGCTGTCAGGTTTTAAAATACGACTAAAAATTATAATATAAATTCCAATGGAAACATCATACCAAGATTCTCATCCAGTGCAGGAAATTAACTTACTCTGTGCAAATTTTGGAGGATTGTCATTAACATCAGTAAGAGTCACTGTAAGTGTCGTGGTCCCAGACAGGCCACCAGAGTGTCCACCCATATCTTTGGCTTGGATAACAACCAGGTACTCCTCCTTGGCTTCTCTGTCCATGTTGGGAAGGGCAGTTTTTATAATAGCTGAGGGGGAAAATGGAAGAATGGCTTTCAGTCAGAGAGCTAAATAAAAAACGAAAGTATTAATCTCACACACGCACATACAGAAACACACAAGCATACACCAAGTCCCTACTCAGATAATTTTCTGTGTTCTTCTGACATTTGATTTGTGTGTGCCTGTTATATCAATGAGAAAGATTGTGGTCATAGACATTTACAGATAATTTGCAAAAATGTGTTTTATAATGTATAAAAAAGAACTTGCAAAAATATGTATTAGAAAATAAACTGAATGACATCCCTTGTCTACCAAATTATAAAGCACATCAGAACACAGTCTTGTCCACCCCAGAAAACCCTGGAAGTGAAAGAATCCTCCAATTTATCACAGATCCCAATTCCCCTAAAAGAGGAGTAAACACACAAATAGCTTGAAGGCTATGAGGTCAAAGATAAATTATTCTGAAGTTCACAAATACATTAGAGAGATGAAATAAATAAATGCATCATTAGAATCAACTCAGATGAATAAAATAACAATCAGAATTAAAATAGTCAAGTGTCTTAAGTTCTAATCTACTGTTCAACTATATTTATATTTTAATTGTTTAGATACATCTTCTCTTTGTAAAAGTGTAGCAAATAGTTTAGAAAAATAGGAAGATTTAGGAAAAGGTGAATACAATATAAAATTACATAAAATACAATAAAATAATCACTGCTCAAATCTTAATATTTTTTCTTCTGATACATATTCAGGGTTTCATGTGGGCTTGTCTGTTTGTTTCACTGGTAATTTAATACCCTTGTTAAAGATCGAAAATTTGCTTAGATCCTCCTGAAGTTATTTTGAAAATCAAAAATCCTTATTTAGCTCTCTCTCTCTACCTCCACATAGTTTTTTCATAGATAATGCTGACATTTTGAGGTGCAAAATTACAAGGCCATGATATGTACACACACAGAAATGTGTGTATAAACATTTAACCACAGACATGATCTTAATATAGGCAGCATTCTGAGACTTTCTTTTTTCACAGGAGATGTTTTTTAAAAACTTCCTCATCACTGGGTAGAAGTTCACCTCATTACTTCCTACAGTTGCATAATTTTTCATTGTACAATATACTATACGTGGTTAAGGCATTCTCATATTGATAAATGTTGTAGGTATTTCATATTTTCCCATGTCACACAACTGACAGATATATTCGTATGATAATATTGTATTTTTAAATTTCCTGCATGTTTACTTAACTCTATGTCATAAGATGCCCCTTACCCATATTGCTAAATGTCCATAATAAAACTTGTTTTGACTAGTCCAGAATACTTCTATTGAATTGATGTGTGTTACATTTCTGGTCAAGGTAAAAGGAAGACGTCCAGATTAAAGATAATTTAACCCCTTCACTTCTAACCCAGGGGCACCATACATGTTCAATTCAAATTAAAGCTGAGCCATTGCCTTGGCCACTTCCGAAGTTGTAATTCTTTTTCTTTAAATTCATATGGTTTTTAAAAATCATCTGTCTGTAAAAGCATTGCAAGGAGTTCAAGTCCCTGAATCATTTGAGTAGCAAATGAGTCCCAAGAGTGACCACAGAAATACAATGCACCTACACAGGGAGCAGGCTCTGGGGAGAACTGCGAGTTCTTATACACTTTATTAGACTCTGACACAATTTAATAATAGGGCTTCCCATTCAGGGAGCACTGAATTAGATAACCTTGCTTATTTGCAAACATTTGTAATACTATGATGATATTTTTCAATGCAATGCTTTGTTTCAGGATTTGATCACATCATAATGTAACTCATAGATCATACCTATATAATTAAAAATAAAAACAGAAAGAAAAGTAGAAATATGTCAACCATTCAGATTTAGATCACTGTGAGGCATTTTTGAGAAGAAAACAAACAGATAAGCAAAACACAGCAACAAAGATAACAAACCTCATTATATTAGCATGTTGAGATACCAAGATAGCTACTCTGCTATGAATATACATTTTTATAACCTAGAATATTTTCATTAGGGCTCAGATTTTCAGTAAAGAAGATAAGAACATTGTTTTCCTCCCGTGACATTTACATGAATGCTTGTACCACCACATTCTAAGGTCATCACTGATTATGTCACCCATTGGACTTTGGAATTTGACATGGAGCTTCTAACAATCAGAGCAAAATAATGCCATTCTCCAAGGAAGGCAGCAATATTTTTCAAGAAAGTTGATGAGGTGAGGTCTATGCATGAGACTTTTCAGGTTACCTGCGTGAAAGAACTCCTACAACTTCTCCAAGTCAAAAAAAGATTGGTATGTATTATTCTCATCATTTCTTTTATATGTTGTGAAAGTGAAAATGTAAAATAAAACAAAACTGTGATGTCTCTCAGGCATTTGGAATTAAAATAGTTTTTTTACTTACTTGGAAATAACACCTTTGGGTTAGTGTCGACGAGTTAGATCAGAATATGAGTGAAGCATCGCAGTGGAGAATCTTGTTTATCAAATAGGACAAGAAATGCTGCATGGGACTTCAACAATTGCAAAAGTCTTTTTACCCTCCCGCATTGAGGTAAGCAGCTTCATGCTACCTAAGATGCATATACAGTTGACTCTTGAACAACACGGGGGGTTAGGGGCACTGACTCCACATGCAGTTGAAAATCCGTATGTCACTTTTGACTCCCCCAAAACTGAACTGCTAATAAGCTACTATTGACCACAAACCTTTCTGATAACACAGTCAATTAACATATAAATAGAATATTGAAGAGGCTTGTGAACCGGAACAACTCCGTCTTGAATAGGGGCTAGGTAAAATAAAGCTGAGACCTTCTGAGCTGCATTCCCAGACAGTTAAGGCATTCTAATTTACAGGATGAGATAGGAAGCCAGAACAAGATACAGATCATAAAGACCTTGCTGATAAAACAGGTTGGAGTAAAGAAACTGGCCCAAACCCACCAAAACCAAGATAGCGACAAGATGACCTCTGGTCGTCCTTACTGCTACACTCCCACCAGCACCATGACAGTTTACAAATGCCACATCAATTTCAGGAAGTTACTCTATATGGTCTAAAAAAAGGGGAAGCATGAATAATCCGACCATTGCTCAGCATATCATCAAGAAATAAACATAAACATGGGCAACTAACAACCCCAGGACTGCTCTGTCTAAGGAATAGCCATTCTTTTATTCCTTTATTTTCTTAATAAACTTGCTTTCACTATTCTACAGACTTGCCCTTATTTCTTTCTTGCACGACATCCAAGAACCCTCTTTCCGGTAATAATAGTATCTACACACATTTTATGCATTCATGATATTCATTTTTCTTAATGTTTTTAACATTCTAGGCTACCTAGTTCATCTGTCAATTTTTCCAAATTGTTGAAAATCTCAGAAAAATTTACAAAATATTTATTGAAAAAAATGTACATGTAAGTAGAACCTCACAGTTTAAACCTGTGTTGTTCAAGGGTCAACCAAATATTTTCAAGTTTGATTCCTCTTATCAATGTTCCCCTCCTAATTGAAATCAAGCAGGTTTGCATTTTTTATCTTAGTCTTAAGCTTACCAACTTTGTGACCATGAATAAATTATTAAACTCATCAAAACTCCATATCCTCTCAAACAGAGATAATAACCAGCTTCTCATTGTGGATATTCCAAGATGATGTGAGATAATTCAGGCCAAGTTCTTGGTACACAGTAGTTACCCAAACATACTGTTTCCCTTCCCCAGGCAGACTTTTTCATGTTTATGTGGATGATGGTAAGAGTACAGAATATTCTACAATTGCTCCTACAAGTCCACTGCCCAGCCCTATCCACCCAGTGTTGGCATGGAAGGGTAGCCTTAGTAGATTGCCTCAATTAATTTCCTTACTCTCTGGCTTTTTGTTAGACTCCACCAACACACATTAACCTGGGAGGTTGTGCAAATGACTCCCCCAAAGACACCTACAAAGTCTTTATTCCTGTATTTGGCCACTCAGGTTATTATTTAGAGATATCGTTAAAGTAAAATTCTATCTAGTGTCCAATAACTGCCACCTTCCTTTGCTCCTTAAGATCTAGGAGTCTTGATGGTACTTCTATTGCTAGCATCTGGTGCTGCATTCTTCCATGAAGGTCTCTCTTAACCAGGCCATACCTTTGTCAACAGTCCCTTTGTTAAATTCTCCTCAATTGCCTCTTTCCTGACAAGATCCTAAAATATGTGGCTACAAAACTGGGACTCTGTCCAAGTACCAAACATTTTGCCCACATGTTACTCTTACACAGACATCTATAGTTCAAAAGTACTTCAATGTAATAATGTACTAAGGTCCAGATCCGCTCCTTAAGAAGGCAGGGCAGATTGTTTTCTTACCTGTAAAATGAGAGCAATACCTATTCATTCAAGTGAGTTGCTCAAGATGGCCCCACTGGGAGGCTGCACCTCTGAGAGTCTTTGCATCTCCTCTTTTCTTCTACAACATTGGGAGTAGGTTTTCTGATTTCTAAGGCGAGTAGGGAGTCTCTCCAAGGTTTCTTTAGAACATGCAGCACAGTTAATTGGCTTCAGTTCAAACTGAATAATGAACAGCTCTTGCTTTCCTGAGTCCACTGCCTCTAGTCTCAACCCCACGACTAGCAGAAACTCATTAAAAAATCCAAGACAGAATTTTTGGAACCCTTTTTATGCTATTTTGTAGCTGTAAAGGCAGAATAGGGGAAACCACAATTGCCCTGGATCCTCTTATTTTTCTCTTTGTGTTGGGCTTATCTACACATATTACTTAACTTTACTATTCCTATTCACAATGTATTTCACTTCCATAGATAATTCAAGATATTGACAAGCTTCTAAAATAGAAGATGAAAACAGCCTTACTATTCCCTTCTACTTCTTTTCTCCTGCTTTGGCTAACATATCTCCCAAGCACTAGCAGCTTCACGCTGTTTCTTTTAAGGAAAGAAATGTGTTTGACGAGAAACTCTGTGTCCAATAAAACAAATTCGTGAGTAAACAAAATTATGGACAACAGATAACTCCTCTATTTTGAAAATCATTGTTTGGTATGAAACACCACCTAATACAGAGCACAAAATATAGTAATTAGGCAAGACTGTTTTCAAATTTGAGAAGGATTTAAATTCTCAGATTTGAGAAGTTAAAAAATTTGAACTGTGAATGCTAAAAAATGACTTAAATCTTCAATAAAACGGCATTTCTTAACCATTTTCAACTTTTATTCTAAAAAGCCAGAGAGAAGATTCTGACTCACTATTTGCCAAAATAAACTCATTTAAAGCAAATTTTGATGGTGCTACTTTATTAACGTCCCATTGCCCAAGACATAAACTGTGTCTGTCTTTTTTCATAAATGGTCAAGCAGGAGTAGTGTCCATGTCCCTAGCATGCTTATGGTCACACATTGTCAACACTCAGCAACATGTTCAGAAGCTCGCAAAAGTTTAAGCTTCCATTACACCAATGTGGTGACAAGTTAGGGGTTTCAAGTTTGGGAGAAGCCATACAATAAAATGCTTTCTTTTGAAGCAATTAGTAAAATTCTTGATGTGGATATTTGATAAATAACCTCACAATAACTTAGAAAACAACTTAGATCATTTTTTCCAGCATAGAAATTCAAGGATAAGACTGTTGAGTTGATAAAATTATCTGATCACATCTTTTATTTTTGACTTTTATAAATTTCCAACAGTAATGGTTCTAGGATTTAGATTTAGACCCTTTCATAATCAGCTAGCCTTGGACTAACAAGAGAACATCCCTCGGACAAACTTTTTTCCTTGAAAATGGGGGGTTATAACATTTTGTAATTTTGAAAAGGAAAAATCACACTTGGTGTTCAGGGGTACCCAGCCCTCCTGGAGTCTCAGTAGCTTAAGCTGCATAGCATTTCCAGATGAGGGAATGCAAACGATTATACATTAGAAGTTTCCCTGGAATTTCATTTTGAAAATTCAAGCAAATAAGAGAATTCAACTAATGAGAACCCTCCATTCTCCAGGAAGTTAATTCAATGGAAATTTGAACCTGGCACTGGGGAGTAGAAGAAGATTAGGGGGTGAATTCTAGTAGAAGAATTACGAGGAAAAGGAGGATCATCTTGTTTGAAACCAACATTCATTACCTTGCTGTGAACAGACTGATGTGTTTGATTCTCCTGTATTTAAGACATGATTTTATCTTTATGTTATTCAATCAAATAGAGATTTTCCTGGTTCAGGAGTTTAAGAATTTAAATCCTAGACTGGCCTAAGTTCCTCTCAGTGCTCAACAGCTGTTTCTTATGTCTCATCATCCAGGGAGTACTTCTGATTAGAATCCAGCTTCAGTCATCTCAAAAACATTAAACTTGTGTGTGTGTTCTTTTTTCTTCCCATTGTCTTTGGCGTTATCATTTGAGAAGCATTTTGTATCCGTCACGAAGATTTCTTTTTATAATTTCTGTGATATCACCAGATTGAGAGGCTTCACAAGAAAGGCAAGGGGATGCTGATTGACTCTTTTGTCATTTTGAAGGCTGATTACTGTAATTCACTCTTCACGGGTCTCCCAGATTGTGCTGTTCAAAGATTGCAGTTGATATAAAATGCTGTGCTAGACTCCTCTTTTGAATAAGACTTGTTGAACACATTATCCTAGTTATGAAACCACTAGCTTTGTTATCCCCAAAAACCCTTTCCAGTTCAATATGCAATTATCATTTTATTATCTGTGAAAAGGGGTCTTTTACTTATGAGGTTAAGTGATGAAAGGTTGTAAGAGACAATTCTTTTATAAGTGGGGGGGTCATGTACTGCACCCACACTTTCTGCTAGCTATGTGATTTATACTACATGCTACCAGTTATGAAGAATAAAGTATATATAACCAGACATTCTTCCACACACGCCCACCTTACCACTGAATAACAGAATCACAACAATGTCAAACTTGCACAGATATACTGCAAAGGAAAAAATGCAACACTTAGATAAACACATTAGAAAATAATTCGGACTCCATAAGGCTCAAAGAAAACAGCATTTCCCTTTCTTTGCGACTAATAATTTATGATTTAGATAGATAAGGGAGATATTATAGAGGAAGACAGATAGATGGATAGATAGATAGATAGATAGATAGATAGATAGATAGATAGATAGATAGACAGATAAATAGAGAGATAGATAAATAGACATATAGATAGATTGGCCTGAATTTGGAGAAACTGTATCACCTCTTACACATTTCTCGTGCTTTTTAAAAATGTAACAGCCCATTTGGAAATATAACTTATCAAGCGAATCAGCAATCGAAAGCTCGTTTACACATTTTGACCAGTACTTTGTAAACTAAGAACTTATTCTAAGAAAATCATAAATTTTATTTTCTCCTGGTTACTCATATTTTTAGTTTTAGACATTCACTTTTCTGTACAATATTTTTTAAAAGAAAAGCAATTTAAATAATAACAAGAAAAATATTAAGGTAGTGGTTAAGGTTATAGAGATCAAAGGCATACAATATTAAGCAGACATTAAAAACTGTTATAAAGAGCCTATTAAAAATGATTACATTATAATAATTTTTAATATTATTTTAAATTATATATGTCATGATTAGCCTGCATTATACTGTGCATATAAAACCTTGGAAATAAATACACCCAAAGATAGCTTGATATGTTTTAGTGCAGGCACTGAAAGTGTCCCTCCCATATTTCTCAGCTGTTTATAACAAAAAGCACAGATCTGTGCTTAGAGAATGGGCTCTGGAGTTAACTAGAAGAGAAATTATTTTTGTAGAACTATTACCAGCCATGTGATCTTGGGCAGGTCGCTGAAATTCCCAGAGGCTCACTGATCTCATACACAAAATGTTATTAATTGAATTGCAATCAAGAATTTAGACTCAGTATTATTGTTTGGTGTTATTACATGATAAGTAAAAAGGCAAAAGTTTTATTTTCCACATTTTACATATAATATTATATATACACACAGTATATATATTTTATAAACATACACATATACATATGCACACTTATAGCTGTAAATATATACATATAAATGTAGATAAATTTTGTATTTCTTTGTATAAATATATACATTCATATGTGATATATAGATTCATACATATCTAAATACATGCATGTTTTCTACTTAGGTTTTATAAATGTATACAAGCATACATATATACATATGTCAAATGAAATTTAGGTATTAATTCAGTGGTTATGATAATCAGCAAATATTTATGCTATTTTTAAAATTAGAAACAAAGTTTATATTCAGAAAACCTACTACAAGGTGTGAACAGCTCTCACCAGTTTCAAAAAGGTAATGCTTCCACAGTGATTTCCAGGTAACAAAGTGATTTTTCTCTTATTCAAATCTTTACTTGACTTGTCCCCAAACATCTTTTACTGTAGCATTCTACACAGCATATGCCTTTGATTTTCCAAACACTTCCCTTTCTTTGGATTTGCCATATACTTGGTTCCTCCACAATTTTGTGTGGATAATACAGTCTAGAACACCCTTACTCTTTCCTGGACCTCCTAAAATTCCATGCATCCTTTCAGTCCCAGCTCTGATGTTTCAGCTGCCAAGAAGTCTTTCCAAGTAGGACTAATTGCTCTCTTCCTTTTGATTGTATGCACCTTTGCTAGAAACTTCCTCATAGCATTTGTTTTTATGTTTCTTTCCATTTCACCACCTCCTCTATTTCAACCTATCCTGCTAGCAAATTAAGGGGTACGAAAGCCATGTCATAATTATCCTTGTATGCCCAGAACCTAATGTAATCCCTGGCACATAATAGGTTATTCAACAAATGTAAGAGGGATGAAAATACTATAAGAGAAAAAGAGAGGATAGAGGAGAATGAAGGTGGAAGAAGAAAGAGAGAGATTCCAAGTCTTTGCTATTGTGAATAGTGCCGCAATAAACATACGTGTGCATGTGTCTTTATAGCAGCATGATTTATAATCCTTTGGGTATATACCCAGTAATGGGATGGCTGGGTCATATGGTACATCTAGTTCTAGATCCTTGAGGAATCACCATACTGTTTTCCATAATGGTTGAACTAGTTTACAATCCCACCAACAGTGTAAAAGTATTGCGGCACTATTCACAATAGCAAAGACTTGGAATCAACCCAAATGTCCATCAGTGACAGACTGGATTAAGAAAATGTGGCACATATACACCATGGAATACTATGCAGCCATAAAAAAGGATGAGTTTGTGTCCTTTGTAGGGACATGGATGCAGCTGGAAACCATCATTCTTAGCAAACTATCACAAGAACAGAAAACCAAACACCGCATGTTCTCACTCATAGGTGGGAACTGAACAATGAGATCACTTGGACTCGGGAAGGGGAACATCACACACTGGGGCCTATCATGGGGAGCGGGGAGTGGGGAGGGATTGCATTGGGAGTTATACGTGATGTAAATGACAAGTTGATGGGTGCTGACGAGTTGATGGGTGCAGCACAGCAACATGGCACAAGTATACATATGTAACAAACCTGCACGTTATGCACATGTACTCTAGAACTTAAAGTATAATAATAAAAAATAATTTTAAAAAAAAAGAAAGAGAGAGAAAAAAATGGTAATTGAAGTTTGCTAGTTCAGGGCCTCAGCCTTGAAGCATGCAACCACTTGAAAAATATTAGTAATTGCCATGTCTCCAGGGACTGGAGACATCCAGATATTGTCACACAATCACAGAGCCACTAAGTGTGTGTGTCTGGTGGGAGGGTTGGGGGTGTGTGTGGCAGTATTTGACTTCAAGTCTTACTGCTTTAAGGCTCAAGGGCTACTTCATTCCATCACAGCCTGAGTCATATCTTCAGGTTATATTGGTTTGTCAGAAGAAGGACACAGCACCACAATTAATGCTAGTGAGGTGTGTGTGTTTTATAAACTGAAGAACACAGGGTTCTCATTGTTTCTGTAGATATTTTATTCATTCCATAATTGACATTTGAAGTATTAATTAAATGTCTCAATATAAATTCGTAGGGCAGTGTTTTAATATTTCATATACTCTCAGGAACACTCAAAAAAGGGTGGTGCTGATGAGCTATGTATCTTAGAAATATTTCATGAATATAATTACTTGGGAATGAATTCATGAAAAAACAATTTCTTTGATATACATGCTTTATCAATGAATGATGTTCTGGTGTTACTTGCTATTTTTGAAGTTTCATAGTTATTTATTTCTCTTGGCACATATATAGTTATGACATGCAAATTCTCCTATAAGAGTTGATAGGAAAACAATTCATTTTCCACAGGTGAAAATGTATTATCACATGAAGGTTAGGAATTCAGAATATGACCTGGCAATGAGAAAGGTCTTGGACAAGGTCCCACAGCCTGCAGCTGTGGGGTCCAAATCTTGGTCTTTAGAATCTTAATTATAAAATATTTTTTAATTTGCCTAGAAACTTCATGTCTGATAAAAAGAATGTAGAAAATAACATACTGTCCTTTGCCAAAAAATATCTCTGCAGAATGCTTAGTAAGATATTTGTCCAACAATCGCCTTCTATGCTATCCCAGCATCTTAATATGAGTCTGTTTAACAGTCATGGCTCTGTCATATAGGTTTTATATATTAACATCTATATTCCCTGCCCTATTTATGCTTGGAAATTGTTGCTATAGAACAGCAGGCTTGAAAGCTTTAAATCAGACCGCTGAGGATCATTCCACTATCTGAATGTGTAAAAATTACTTCCTTACATGTGAATTTCCTGTTTTATAATGTAGCATATTCTTAGACTAAAAAAACTACAACTTCTTAATTATCCCCCTGTGTAGATCGCAGTCATCTCTATATCCATATCCATATGGAATAACATATGAAATCCCTGCAAGTGAATTAACTATTATATCCCATCTCTATATTTTTACTCCCAACATGCATAGTGACTTCGTATAGACTATTACTTCTGTAGCTCTCGGATTCCCTGTTAAATAATTCTCCGTAGGCCACCATTTCCAGTACCAACATATGGCTAGCCAATGACTGATGCTACCTAAATTGCCAATTTAGAGTTACATTGAAATACTTCCAATTATTCCTATTCAGAATTAAGGTGAAGTTTCTTTTTTCCTAAATGAAAACATTTCCAGAGACTCTTCAATCAAGTGGAATTATTTCTGTGAAGAACATGATGGCACTATTCTTTCCTTAAGCCATAATTCCAATAACTAATTATACATATAATAAGTATGGGTGGTTTAAAAAAGCAAAGTGAAAGTCACTACAAAATTGGATGCTTTCTCCTAGCAATTCAGAACTTAAGCAGAAGAGAAGAGCAGAGTTGTAGAGAGAATGGGGCACTGGTCCTGGAGTTACTACTAAGAAATGGAGCCAGAATTCAGACCTGAATCTAAATACAATTTAGTGACAATTTTCAATTCTTAGAACCTCAGTCTCCTCATCCATAAAACAGATATAGAAATACCCACCTGAGACTTACAAAATAGCACCTGACATCATTTGCAGAGTGTGATAGGTACTCAAAACAAATTTTAATTGAATTAATGTTATCTCCAAATGTTAATGTGGTCCTAATGCCTGTCATGCTTCAAAGGCCTAGATATCAATCAGACATAGTATGTCTGATTGATCATAGTATATATGACTGGTATACTATGTGTATCAGACATAGTATATCTGATTGAGCAATCCGACATGATCAATCATGGCATGCCACACTGATCACGGCCTACCACTACGCACAAGTAATACAAGTAGTGTTTTAGGAGCCCAGGTTTGATATGACACAATGGGTTGGATTTATTGCTTTTTCACTTCCAGTTGCTGTAAACAGCCTGGGAAATTTTCTTAACCTCTCTGAGTCCCTGATTTTTCTTCTGCTATATGAAGACAGTGCTTACTCAAAAATATTTTTAAAAGATAATTATTAAAGATAAACACATTAAAAACTATTTACTCAATAATAATATAAAATAATAATTAGCTGATCAATACTAGGATGACAACAACAATAACTACTACTACTACAACCCCTAAGACTACATTATTGGTGTAATTGCATAACTCTGACTGCACAAAGCTGTACAGACAGGGACAATAATTGCTTCCATTGCTTTAAAACAGGGCAGAAAAGCACAACTATTTCAATGAGAGATCTTTGACCAGGGAGGGAGTGTCTTCATTTAATTACGGCAGCAGTCACAGTGACCATCGAACATAGACTGATGACTTGTCTAAGTTCCCCTCAAAGTAGGACTCAGAAGCTAGACTGAGATATATATATATATATATATACTTTCCAGGGCTTTCTACCACTGTCATGCTTCTCCTGGTTTTTCTTTGTCAGCCAAAGAGGCTTATAAAACACTGAGATACACAAAAGTGAAAGGTGTTCAAGTACTGAGCGGAGTTACATGCTAGAGGCACTTAAAATTCTGACGACTTGATTCTTTCACAGTAATTCAAAGGACACAGATCTCACAACTAACCCCGGATAATCTTCTCACCACTCCTTTTGTTCCTTTCAAGCCAATACCCTCCTTGACCCTTTTGTTGCATTCCACAAGTTCTGTTTTTGAAATCCTCCTACATTCTTCTTTGGGGGTGCAGGCTCTCTTTCTTCACAGTGCAGTGACTTGCCTCTTTCCTCACATTTATCTCTGAAAATAGAATTTCCCTCCTCCTCCTCCTCCCCTTATGTCTCTTCTCAGACAATGCTGCTGCAGGATTCCTGCTTCATCAGATCACTGTCTGTGCAAGACATAGCATCAGCTGTTGGCTCAACATTGCACCTCGTTTTCCCTTTTGCTTATAATCACCGGTTCTCATTTTGCATTTTTTCTCTATGTTTTTATATTTTCCAAAAGAATGTATTTGTACTCATGTAGTCAACACTTTTCAGCTCCCATTCCTACACCTAAAAGGGTGGGTGGCACATAAAATCTTGGGTTCTATTTTATACGGATTAAGGAAAAGAAGCGGGATGGACACACTTAGCCACTGAGAAGGAATGAGTCCATCATTCTGTAAGTGTTTATCAAGCACCTACTGCATATCAAACACTATTTCAGATACTAAGGATACAGTGAAAAAGAGAAGAAAGCTGGCTTCATAATCTCTATATTCTAAGTGTGGAGGCAGGGGACTATATTGCAAGTCGCACAGGTGTATGAAACACAGCAAACGGTCACCACAATGTATTGGCTTTCTGGTTCCAGCCTTTCCCTTTATAAAACAGAGAGAGTGATATGTGCAGACAAAATAAGACAAATATGTGTAATCTGCAGGAGCCATTCATTACTAGTGGTCCTTATGCACATAGACCACATTTTAACTACACTTAGCTCAGGCTGTTTGGGAAACTTGCAATCTAGGTGTGATTATGTCCCAAGATAAAGAGGCAAGCAGAGGGGAATAGATCTCTATGTCCCTCCAGGACAGAGATAATTAGATCTGTATAAACAAGAGGCTGAGTCTGACCTTCCTTGCAGGGAAGCCGGAGGCAAAAAACACTTAGAACAGAAAGTGAGGTTGATGCTCCAGTTAATAGAGAGTTACTAAACAGAGGGTTAGTAAGAGCAGGTTGTTACAGGTCTATTGTACCCTTAGTGACAGTTGTCAAAATACATCACAGCAGTGTTTCTCCAAATACATTAAGTGGCTTGTGCTTTTTATTCTTTATATTAAAATTAACTCTATAACAAATAGATAATCTTATTTATCCTTCTCTAGATTTTTAAAGATTATATGACTCTCCCTTGCCTTACACTTCCTGATTCTTATCAGTCTCTTCTCACTCTCCATTGCCTCCTTGCAGTGTGTGCCCTTTCTTTGAATGTTTTTGTTCCAATGAATCTAAGGGAAAATACACATTACAGGAAAACATATTTGGCATGTGAATGCATGAATAAGTGGATATTGAAGTTCCACCTTTCCTAACTGTCTGCTTCCTTGAATTCAACTCAATAAACACTCACTGATTACCTCCTATTTGTCAAGCTTTAGGCTTGGTGGGTAGAGGGGGGTCTCCGTAAGATTCTCTGCAGCAAAGATACCCACTGTTGATAAAAGACTGGTTCCCTCAAACTCTTCGTTGTTCATGGTAATTACAGAACCTGAGGTTTATCTGTTTATGTTTTCTGGTTTTGTGCTTCTTACAACACAAAGAATGCAAGTCCCTGATTGATTTCTGAGAAACTTGCAGCCATTACTAGCACATGACATTTTATGCTGTGTAATGCTGAACAAAATACCATTTCTAGAAGTTACCTATATACGTGCATATAAGTTTAACAAATAAAAGAAAAAATCACTGTGTGCAGACAAAACAATTGTGGGCTAGAACAAAAGCATAAATGTGTCTTCAAATCTGACATTTATGTTTTGGGTAACTTTGAATAAGTCACTAATCCTTTCTCATCATGAAGTCCCTGACTTGTTAAATGAAAAACACTAATCTTTTGTCACTAAAATGATCAAGGGATTAAATCAGGAAATGCATGTAAGGTTGTCTGAAATATATACTTTTCCTGCTTCTTGAAAGTACAGCATAATAAGTGACTTACTCCAAGTCACAGTGCTAGTAAATGATGTTGGAATCTAGAATATTCTAACTTTAATTAAAATAGCTCTCCCCTTAAGCAATAGTGTAATTATTTGTCCATCCTCACTGAAAAAATACATTTCCTGAGATCCCATAGAACACATCAAAATATATTGTGTCATAGACAGGCAGATTTTACTGATGATTATCAAGATCTTTAGCTTTTTTTTTTTTTTCATTTCTCTTTTGCTGGGAATCGTTGCCATGTGATGGCTCCAAAGGGTTCCAAAGATAAGAGGATGTTGTTGATTCTTCCTGAACCTATCAATCAGCCATTCTTCCTATAGCTGTTTGTCTTATTATTTCATGTTCCCAACATGTGAACGTAGTTTTATTGTATTTGTTTTATATATTTAGAGGAAAATATAAAATAAGCCTGAAGATCTTCATGTATGCAAATGATCTGATATGATGAAGGAATTCTAGGTTTCCATTTTGACTGTGAGTGGACTTAGTATCCAAAGAAATCTTAGGTGAGTAAATCAGACAGATGATAAATGAATTAAACTTTCTTTCATAATGTTTTTTCATACTTGTGCTACCTCTGTTAAATACTCCAAACTTAACTCTGATTTCTTAGCACCCCATGGTAGGGAAAGAGAAGTGAAGTCACGTTGTCACCTTCCACCCTCCTTAATTCCCCAACTTTGCACAAGGCTAGATAATGTGATTCCAATTAATGGCCATGGAGAGAGCACTTTTAATGAGATAGGCACTAAGGGTTGGAGATATAAAGACAGATGAGGTATAGTTCTCTAGATCTGAAATAGCTCACAGTTCAAATGATAAGGCAAGTGTGAGCAACTGCTGCTAAAAGGCAAATTTCTCCCCTCCCAGTTTGGACCTTACTATTGTGTCTTGCTTCACTCTGTTACAACAATCATCACACCAAATTTGTTTTCTAGATGTGCTTTTGTTCTTAATTTTTGCATCTACCTTGCCTGCCCTTCTTTGTCAAAATTTGCCATGGCTTTGAGCATTCTCTTTCCTATAAAGATATTCCTGCTCCGTCTTCCCACACTAAAATATATGACTAATGCCTTGTTTACTCCCCTGAGCACTTTGATAAATACCATAAGACTAGATAAAAGTGATTTTCATCTTTCCGCATTGCAAAAGATCAGTCCTAAACTTAGAATCCCAACAGCCATTATATCCCAGGCACACATCATAGACAGTGTGACTATCAGCAAGTCACTTTGTCTCCCTGATCCTGTCCTCCTTGGTAAAAACAGCATTGTAACACCTCTCCTCAAACATCAAATTATTAATGAGCCAACCCTGACCAACATTTACAAAATAATAACCAATCTCTGTTGGCACTCCTATTCTTCCCGACCCAACCATTGAAGTCTTTGTCCATGTGTATTCTAGTGGGAGTAGACAGACAATAAACTAATTGATTTTTTTGTTGTTGTTTATTGATGCTTACCCAGCCCTTAGAACAATACCTGGCACATAATAGTCTCTTAGTATTTCTAAATATTTTTCAATGGCTCAATGCATGAATACTTTTTTTCCTTTATGAGCTTGTAATAAGTTGCTACGGCTAAAAGGAACAAGATCATGTCCTTGACAGGGACATGGATGGAGCTGGAAGACATCATCCTCAGCAAACTGACTCAGGAATAGAAAACCAAACACTGCATGTTCTCACTGATAAGTAGGAGCTGAACAATGAGAACACATAGACACAGGGAGGGAAACAAAACACATTGGGGTCTGTCAGGGATTGGAGGGAGGGAGAGCATCAGGATAAATAGCTAATGCACATGGAGCTTAATACCTAGGTGATGGGTTGATAGGTGCAGCAAACCACCATGGCACACATTTACCCATGCAACAAACCTGCATGTCTTGCACATGTATCCCAGAACTTAAAATAAAATAACATTTTTTTTAAATAAAGAAAAAATAAAAGAAATAAATTTAAATAAAATAAAATAAAATATGTAGTCCATCAGTTACAGGGGGAAAAAAATTGTTATGGCTGAATAGTACTCCACTATGTATATCTACTACACTTTCTTTGTCCATTCGTCTATTAATGGACACTTGGGTTGTTTCCAAATTTTAGCTATTGTAAACAGTGCTCCAACAAACATAGGAGTGCTAATATTCCTTCGATATACTTATTTCCTTTCTTTTGGGAATATACCCAGCAGTAGGATAGCTGGATCAGATGGTAGCTCAATTTTTAGTTGTTTGAGAAACCTCCAAACTGTTCTCCACAGGGGTTGTACTAATTTACATTTCCACCAGTAGCGTACTATTCAGCCATAAAAAAAGAATGAGATCCTGTCATTGGCAACAACATAGATGTAACTGGAGATCATTATGTTAAGTGAAATAAGCCAGGCACAGAAAGACAAACATCACATGTTCTCACTTATTTGTGGAATCTACAAATCAAAACAATTGAACCCATGAACAGAAATGGTTACCAGAGGCTGGGAAAGGTAGTGAGGGGCTGGGGAGGGAATGGGGATTGTTAATGTCTAAAAAATAAGTTGAAAAAATAAGTAAGACTTACTATTTGATAGTACAATAGAGTGACTATAATCAATAATAATAACTTAATTGTACATTTTAAAATAAAGAGTGTAAGTGGATTGTTTGTAACTCAAAGGATAAATGCTTGAGGGGATGGATACCCCATTCTCCATGATGTGCTTATTTTACTTACATGCCTGTATCAAAACACCTCATATATCCAATAAATATACTCACCTACTATATGCACTCATGAAATTTTAAATAATAAGAAGAAAATAAAAATTTAAAAAGAAGGTGCCCCATCAAAAAATAAATTTTTACTTTATTTTTATTTTTTATTTATTTATTTTATTTATTTATTTATTTATTTATTTATTTATTTATTTATTTTGGAGATGGAGTCTTGCTCTGTCGCCCAGGCTGGAGTGCAGTGGCATGATCTCGGCTCACTGCAAGAGACGCCTCCCAGGTTCACACCATTCTCCTGCCTCAGACTTTTTTTTTTTTTTTTGTATTTTTAGTAGAGACAGGGTTTCACCATGTTAGCCAGGATGGTCTTGATCTCCTGACCTCGTCATCTGCCCGCCTCAGCCTCCCAAAGTGCTGGGATTACAGCCATAAGCCACCACGTCCAGCCAGAAATTTTTTATGGTTTTAATGTTTGCTCCCTCTTCAACTCATGTTGAAATTTAGATGCCATTGTAACGGTATTAAGAATTAGGACATTTAGGAGGTGATTAGACCATGAGGTCTCTGCTCCCAGGAAAGAATAAATGCCATTATCACAGGAATTGGTTGTTTATAAAAAGATGAGTTTGGCCCTGTTTTGTCTCTCCCTCTTGCCCTCCCTTCACCCCTTTGCCAACTGATGTCTTATACAGCAACAAGGCCCTCACCAGATGCTGCCACCTAGATCTTGGACTTCCCAGCCTCTAGAACTGTGAACAAATAAACTTTTGTTTATTACAAATTATCCAGTCTGTGGTATTCTGTTATAGAAGCACACAATAGACGAAGACAGAAGTTCTATATGAAAACAAACATATACAAATAGTGACTCCCTTCAGACCTCTTCTGAAGATGCATAGAGGATTAGAGCTGACTTTTCTTGCCTCTTCACCTCTAAGATAGAAAACTCTGGCTACAGAATACTTAAGAGCCAGAGCAGTACTGCCCTACTTAACAGGGAGCTAGGTGGTGTCATTAATTTATGACTATGAAACATTCTGAATACCTTAGGATCAAATTACTGTTGTGCTTATTCTCGCTCTTACATAAATATTTGCACATGTGAAAATTCAGCACCTTGACATTTACTGAAATGATTGCATGGAAAAATGAGGCAAATTGACTCAGAGACAGGTGTTGGCAGTCAGCACAGTGGAAAACAGCCCTTTGTCAAAGTAACAACCATACGTGGTGTAGCAAATGTTCAGAAACCAGGACCTACTGGAGGTGGATGGGCTAAAGGGTGGCTCTAAAATGACACTTTCTTTCAGCTGCTGTGGGTCTGAACCCACAGCCTGGACCCTCTGGTCCTGTACTTTATACTCTAGGGCTGCTCCACCAAGATAATAAGGCTGGTATTTGTTTTGTGTATTAAATGTAAACAAGACTCAATTTTCCACCCTAAATCGTTTTCAAGTCAATATCTTATGTTACCAACAATTTTCAGTTACAATGTGACTCAGAATTGAGAGATGCGGGATTCAAGACAGTAATATTTGGCTAATGCCCTTCAGTGAAATTTCTCACTTTGGCAGGAAAGGAACTCAAGTAGCTGAGTGGAAATCATCTATGGGGTGCTTTGAATATCTCAACTTGAACCCTATAAGATGCTATGGAAAGGAGCTGTGATCATGCATCCTTAGAGATAAAGAAATGGAATCTCAGGGATATGGAATATCTTGGTCAAGGTCATGCAACTAGGAAATGTTAGGGAGAGAAGCGAAACCTAACTCTAACTCCAAAGTTCACACTCAGAACTTTACATACCAAGTTGTCTCCCCTGAAATTGCAAACCACATTGCTTCAGACTTGAATCCTCTCTCTCTCAGAAACAGTGACGACCACTCAGAGGCTCAGCTTTGTTTATTCTGTTTTGTTTTGTTTTGTTTTTTAAAGTTTATATGTAAAACAGAGTGTTTGTTTGGCTTATTCCCTTCAGCCAATTTTTCAGTTACTTTAGGTGACCGTCCTCAATAACCATTTTCCAGGGCATAGGAGTCACATTACTTTAGAGTTCAAGTAAAATGTAAATAAGGCAATTCCCATTTTGAAATGCACTTTCTCCAAGTCTGTTTTCCAATGTTATAGAAAATGATGTGATCTCAGAATAGATTTCATTATGATGATTCTAATATTTGATTATTGCAATTTAGTATAACTCATGGATAGAAAATGAAACTTGATGGATCAGGGTGGGTTCCTTTCTTCTAACTATTATAAGATAACTAAGGAAAGTTACATATAGTGAGAAAAAGCACACAACCTATAGCACATCAATAATCAGTTTATCGATATCAGATCAATAACAATCTTGTACAGTTATGCCATAAGGGAAAGACTTTAAAAGTATGACTTCGTAAAGCTGGCAAAACCTTGTTGTTAAGAATGCCACTTTGGCTGAGGCAGGAGAATGGCGTAAACCCGGGAGGCAGAGCTTGCAGTGAGCTGAGATCAGGCCACTGCACTCCAGCCTGGGCGACAGAGCGAGACTCCGTCTCAAAAAAAAAAAAAAAAAAAAAAAAAAAAAAAAAAAAAAAAAAAAAAAAAAGAATGCCACTTTGATATCAAGTCAGATTTAAACTCAAATGAATTGACTAAAGTCATACAGAGAGCAACGTTAACTGTATAAGAACTGTATGGGCTCACTTCTTTCCTTGACCCTATTTGGCAAAGGAAAAACTAAGGTCTAGCAAGTTTCATTCCCAGCTACTTCAATTACCAAATGTTTTCACCAGCTCTACTGTCCCCTGACACATAGTAAGTCTTTTCTATTATTACAATTGGTGTCTGGGATTGCTAATTTATACTCTGCTGAGAGTGAAAGCAAGAAAATAAAATCTGCTGTTTGTTTCACTTTGTAAACACATTTATTATTATTTTCATTTACAGCTCATGAATGCATTTGCTCATAAACAGCACAATTAGGCAATCTCAATTTCTGTCTTTAAAGATCCTCAAGTGTCAGAGTGCAAAGGTGGCTTCTAAGATAGATAATACCACAGCAACAATATTAAAGTTAATGGAATGGAAGGAAAGTTCCAATAGTGCTCTGTCACACACAATAAAACTTTACCACACATGAAAACTACCTTTAAAGAAACTCTACAGATACGTTAAAAAAAAAAAAAGAAAAAATCTATCTAATTATAGCTATGCTTGCATTCACCAACCAGTTCAACCCTGTCAACCTTCTGAACACTATAATCTCTAATTTACTAAATTCCAAATTTCTGATCCTCATGGTGATATAAAACAGCCTAGCTCATAATAAAACTATCACACTTAAGATTCTGAATGGCAAATTACACATAATAACAAATTGTAAAATGGTTCTAGGATAGTCGCTAAATCACTTTTCTAGCTTCTCCTTTGTTTTATTTATATAGCCATATGCGCCTTACTTTGCCCATAAGAGCTCAAAAACTGTGTCTTTTTCACTTATTTGAAACATAGTACCAGACCCATAGGAGTTTCAAAAATTGACTTATTCTGCAAATATCTATTTTAAAAGAATGTGTATAAAATCTATTTATTTTCGTATTATAACCAGGCAATTTTCTAATTGTAAGGGGAAAAAAGGTAAGCCTAAAGATCAGTACTTAAATTCAAAATTACTTTTAAATTAGAGTTTTACTCCAAGTGGAAAGTCTCACAGCTTTTTAAGGAACGAAGGACTGATTTCCTTGAGACTGAATATTCTTTGTAAGTGACTCCAATTTGAACTCCTGTACCCAACATTCCTGAATCATCCACATCCAGATGAATTGAAACTAATGATACTGTTAATTCAAGAATGTTCTTTTAATTTTCCACTTTCTTTTCATAAAATCAAAATAAAATCATTGAAATAATAATAAATTAATGATCTCATTGCCTTATATGTTTCCTTTATGGCACTTTGGACAATAAGCAAGAAAATATCCAATTGGTATAATTTTGGCATAACTTTTTATGATGGCATCCCTCCAGTTCTTTAAGCTCCATCAGGTCAAATGTATTTCTACCCCACACATCTTGTCCCTGAGACTGGAGATGATTAATAAGTATCTATTCGCTTAATTGAAAATAATTCACTTAACTGAAAATAAAAAATAATAATCTAAATGAGAGCATCAAGGTGTTTAGAGTACCTGTCTTCTTTTCCTTTGTCTGGATTCCTCTACATTTGCAGATAGGAAGCCTAATTCAGCAGAGGTGGAAATGCGACAGATGTGGTCAGAAAACCCAGCTGTGAAGTTTACTACCTGGGTACTTCTCAGAAATTAATTTGCCCAGAGGTTTTATTTCCCTACATGCAAAGTAAGGACCATAACACCCACTTCACATAGTTACTAAGAAAATTATTGAAATGGCCCAAAATTTGTGATCAATAAATGGTAACTACCTTCCCCTTAATTTTTGGAACAAAATAAAACAGACTGGGATACTCAAGAGTTACATTCCACTGTCATAAATGAGAAGTCATTGCTTCTAGAAGGGAAGAAGAGACACAAAACATCTAAAGAGAACACACTGGTGAAATGTTATGAGCTAGTCCTATGTAGAACTTACAGGTACATCTTTATGTTCCTGGTCTGTTATCAACAATCTCGTAGCTACTTTTTGTTCCCTAATAATCAGATGCTGGGATATATTGAATATTACAAAAGATATATTCTAAGTTTTTAGGAAGCATCCATTTTTGAAATCCAGCATCTCCTGGGATCTGAAATTGAACATATCAAAATCCTCTGAAAAAGCCCATTTTCTAACCATGTTCATTCTGGATTTAACTGTCTAGGTTTGTTTGCTCATTGAGACATATTATTTGAACAACTATCATGAGGTGGGCCTGGTGCTAAGCCCTACAATGCACAGAGAGATAGTTACATTTCACATGAACTATCCAGGATCCATGTCCATATGGCACAAACTCCTTTTAAAAAACACAAAAACAATATTTTGGGCACAAAAAGAGAAATCATGGCCCCATGTTTTAGTCCAGAGAAAATTATTTCATAGGGATGTTTCTGAAATTTGACTTTATGAGGAAACAAATTGAGTATCTGCCTCTTCCTTCTACCTCCGCCCTCTTAGTGGATTCCCACTCATGCATGAGAGACTAACTTTGGCTTAAAGAAAAGTGGTCTCCAAGGTTAATTAACTCCCTTCTCTAACCTTCCAATCTTTATATATATATTTATATATATATATATGTAATTAATATATAAAATTAACTAATTATGGGAGGTGGGTGGAGACGTATGATGTTTAACTCTCTGTTAAACAAGAATATTAGATAATCCTTCTCTTTGGGAGTTACACCTAAAGTTACTTTTGCCATAACATTTAAAGCAATTACTGAGCACTGGAGATTTCTGAAGGAATATATTCAATGTAGTCTTAAGTGCTCAGGATGCAGTTAGGTTATAGGAATGGGAGGGAGGGAACTACAACAATAAACATAAAAGATTACTGCCTATATCTATCATTCAATCAATCAATCTGTCTGTCTGTCTATATCTATCATCTAGACTACACACAAACACACACACACACACACAGTTTTAGCGTATAAGGAGTTATTACAAATTAACGTCTCTTGGATATGGGTTAATCTTTGATGCCCTTAGATAAACATGTTTTCCTATACAATTAATGAAAACAAATCTTTGTTGTTCTTCACCAAATCATTTTGAACTAGTCATATGAAACTTGGAGCTAGATTTCCAAGGTCAAAAATTACATCACTATAGGAATCAAATATACAATTTAATTCTGCAAGGACATGATACATAGCAAGCTGAGAAAAAATCCCGACCCTACCCAGTGTGTTCACACTGGACGAATGCCACTGGGGAATAAATTTTTGCTTTTGCTTCCACCTAAACCCATCCCAACGCATCCCAGGGTGACATCAAGTGTTACATATTGAGGTGGCTGTGTAGTTCATAGTCTTGCTATCCAGCATGCACATATGCGGACCTTGCTTTCTCCCAAGAGACATTTCTTTGACTCTAGCTATGATCAGCATTGGAAAGCTCCTCGTGAACTTCAAACATGGTTTGTCCAAAGGTGCAAGTAACACGACCGTCAAACCACTTCAAGCTTACCCAAGTGCTGTTCTATGTGCTTGGGGGGGATTATTTTAATAATCGTAAAACAATTAGTATAACCTCAGCCCCTAGTTCATATATTATATCTCCCACAGAAGACACCAAATGGGAAAATAAATGATTGTTAAGTCATTGTGTGTGCACAGCTAGCTGTCCTCTTAACTACAAAATAAGACATAAAAACTGGAGAAGGATGACATTTGTTGGGGGTATACATCTGTATATTTTGAGCAGACTCCTATTAGAAACTTAAAATTACATTTTGTCACCATGATTATCATCATTTATTTTGGGCATTTTGAACAAATCAATCAGATGTAAAGTTAGGTATAAGTAAAATTAGTCACTTTAGATTATCATTATTCATTCTTCAATGTATTAATTCACTGATTTGCCCAACAAATATTTATTGTAAACTATATGTACCAAGACTTTGACACCTGTTTGGCATTGGCCATATCATTTAACCTCAAAGATCCTCATAGTCTTCATCTTTAATAAGATATGTTAAAATAGCTACTTTACTTGACATGGGGATGAACTAAGAGTACAAGAAAAGACACTGGAGACACTGGCCACCAGCACAGTTTGTTGCTGGCTACAATTTTTATTGTAATATTGATTCTTCTATCTGAAATGTAAAGAACATAATAAAGGCAAGTGTCTTTCTCCATACTCTCTTTTGTCCTAAAACAATAATAGAATCACAAGATATTATTCTCCTTCTCTTTAGTTGCTCAGAATGTGTGTGTGTGTGTGTGGTGTGTGTTTGAAAGACCTATCTCCCACCTGTCTTCTTACTCCAAAAATATAGAAATCTATGCCCATTACTGTGTTTAAAAAAAAAAAAAAAAAAGGAAATTGGATGAAGAGTACATTAGAAGGAAACCCCACAGGTGACAAAAACCACTCTTTGGCTTCCTCCCAAGTCCTCCTGTCTATTGGCCTTGTGCCTAATATTTACAGGGAGAACTCCTGTGCTATGCCAAGAGGCTTACAAGGGACTCCACATGTAACAGAAGTAGCCACCCTTGTGCCTCTCCACTCCTGGCTTCCCACTTCACGAGAGAGCATAATTTGGAGGGGGTGTGTGATTTTTGTAAAGTGAATCAGCTGTGGGATTGGTAGAGATACCTCATCTTTCAATCAGCACTTGGCATGGAAAGTGGTTCTAGGTCCCCTTTGATGTAAGTCTCGCAGCGATGGTCAAGAAACTTCCCTCCACTGCAGGTCACTCCTGCCTTTCAAACTTTCAACTCCAAATCCAGCAGTTTTAGTGAAAACAGGTGGCTTGTGTGGAACACAGCCGAAGGACTTTTTTACCTATCACCAATGCAAAAGCTTTTGGTTCTTCTAAGTAAAAATGTCCTATCACAAATATCACATTTTGTTTCATTAAACACAAACAAAAATAGCAAAAGTAATGATATTAATGATATCCTTAATTTGTGAAGATCAAAAGCAAAAGATGGGACATACATTTTTTCAATATCATGAATGATTAGAAGACAGTGTTGGTATCAGTGCTTTTAAAAATTGGGTAATGAAGAATTATGCACAGATGGACTTATCTACTGTGTTAGTCTATTTTGTGTTGCTATAAAGGAATACCTGAGACTGAGTAATTTACAAAGAAAAGAGGCTTATTTGACTCATGGTTCTACAAGCTCTACAAGCATGATACAGCATCTGCTCAGCTTCTGGTGAGGAAGCTTTTACCCATGGCAGAAGGTGAAGGAGGAGCAAGGCATGTCACATGGCAAGAGAAGGAGCAAGAAAGAGAGAGGGAGGTACCAGGCTCCTTTAAATAACCAGCTCTTGCATGAACTAATAGAATGAGAATTCACTCATTACTGAGGGGAGGGCACCAAATCATTCATAAGGGATCTGCCCCCAAGACCCAAATACCTCTCAGTAGGCCTCACTTCCAACATTGGAGGTCACATTTCAACATAAGACTAGGAGGGGACAAAAAATAATAATAAAATCAGATAAAAATAAAAATTGGGTACTTAAGTCACAAGAAGTGACAGCACACATCCAAAGTCAGATAGAAATTAGTTAGGTTTGAATTTCTAAATTGCAGATCAAGTTTATTATATATTGAAAAATTATTCAAGTAAAATCTTCTAATACAATTGAGGAAGTGAAAACTATTTAATTTCTCAATATCACCCTGATCACCAATTTATCTTTTCCCCTGAGCACATAGCCCTTTGATTTCCTCATGCCATAAGACCTTATTTAATAGCTCCCCTTACCCCACGTTTTCATTTCGTAAACTACCACTAGTTTTTCAGGACACATTCTCTGTTACCACTACTCTAAAAAATACTCTCTTGGTCTTCATACATGTTTGCTAAGTTGGCATTGTTCTCCATCCCTATGTCATGAACCCTATATTATATGTAGTATTTATCATACACAGTATTTCAATCTTAGTGCCTACAACATGGCAGCACGTAGATATTGACTAAGTATTGAATAATGTGAAATATGAAGACATTCCCACCTATAAATGTATATCCCAGCATTGTTCATCTGCCTGAGTTTATCTCGGTACCTACCCCTTCTCAAATGTCTTCACTAATCAAGTTCTTTAGCCAGTCCTCTTGGCAGTGGAAATTATAATCCATGCAATCCTGATTAAAAGGAGGCCCTGGGTGTAAGCAGTTTATCATTTTGACTCAGAAGGCACAAAAAGGACTCAATTCCATGAAGGCATTCCATGAAGACTCCATGTATTACCTTGATTTTTCTAAGAAAGAACCATTCATTACATGGATTTTTTTTTTCCCAAGGAGTATTTCTCACTTAGCTCATTTTTACAGGTTCCACAGAGACAAATGTTATTCGTATCCAATGAAGAAATATGGTCTGAGTTTCAAAAAAAAAAAGGTCAATGAATTAACTTAGTTTATTTTTAAGCAGGTCATTTTTCATACTGTCTCTTGCCTGGAGCAAAGTTTAGACTGTTCTGAAACTTTACCCTGGTCTCTTTAGATAATTAAGCATTTATTATTCACTTGCCTTGCATTTTATTTAGACTTTCCATCTTCAGTCACCTAGGATGGACTGCAACTGTTTTCTCACTGCTGTCCTCAAATTAGTGCCTTTTAAATAAATGCCACATTTCTCCTTGTCTGTGCCCAAAATATTACAAGCAAACATATGGTATTGGGGGTGGCAGGGAGGGGAAAACAAAAAAAAAAAAACATTTTTAGAATAAAAATAAACTATTTTCAGCCTTTTGAAGAACCATAATAAAAACTATTCACAAGAATGACAATTCATTTTACAATTACTACTGCCTTCCATTTTCTCTGATGCTACGCTGCCTCCTACGCCCATGGATAGAGTAGGTCTGAACCTGCTGCGAAGTTCTTTAGGTCTCTTTTCAAACCAATGTCATTCCCTGGTATGAGCTATACTGCTTGGAAGTTAAGTGGGAGCAAGCGAGAATGTCAAAAATTGAGGTATGGGATCAGACAGATTCACCTTGAACCCTGCTTCAAATACCTTGGGCAAGAAACATAGCAAGTCAAACTCGGTTCTCTCGTCAGTAAAAGTGAGATGACACTGATACCTACCTCAAAATATGGTGTGGAAAAAATTAAATTAAATTCACTAACGTATGCAAACCCATTGTTAGCACAATGGCAAGAACATAGTAAGAGTTCAGTAAATAAGGTTCTCGTTCTGTTGTTTTTATTCTTCCTGTTATGATTTGACAGAGGAATTTATCTAAAGGTGAGAAAGACATTTTACTTCATTCTCTCTCAAACACAGTTCTGTCATTTGCAAAATGGAGACAGAAATTCTTCACTCCACAGTTTGGTTTAGTGTTTTGTCAAACCTAAAAGACTGTATGCACACAATGATTTGGCTTTCTATTGTTGCTATTATTATTAGCAGCAGTAGTAGTACCATCACAGTGACCTCTGGAATAGGAAGATATACTAATAACCATTTCTTTTTTGTTTAGTGGTCCCAGAACCTTTCTATCTCCTTGTGTGATCTAGAAGCAAATCTAAGCAGGAGTTTATTATGGTCTCAAGGCTCATTTTTGCAAGCACTAGAATAGCATTGTGTTGCCTAGACACTTAAAACATAGTATGGGATTTGGAAAAAGCATGAATGCTAGTCCTAAATGAATTTCAAACAAAACAATCATATCTGAGATTAATATGGTGCTCTTTCCATCAGAGAAACAGATAGAAGTATAGACTGGATACCAAGCTCTATTCCCTAGATGTTTTCTCTTACATCTTCTCTACGAATTGTGGCAAGATTTTCTTTCTATTAATTTGCACTTTCTTCCTCCTTCCCTTTATCCTTCCTGTTTCTTTTGCACATCCTTCCCTGCCTTCCCTTCCTCCAGCTCTCCCTGACTCTGACCTTCCTTCCTTCCTTCCTTCCTTCCTCCCTCCCTCCCTCCCTTCCTTCCTTCTTTCCCTCTTTCCATCCTTCACTACTTACTGAAGGACTTCTAGGTGCCAGACACCTACGCATAGGGATGCAGAGATTTGCAAAATCAACAAATCATACAATCCCCATTCTTTCCTGGACCTGGCACTCTAGCATGGTAATTGACTTTAAAAATATAAACAAGTCAATAAACAAGATAACCCTGATTTTGTTAAAGCTCAAAGAAGAAAATAAAGAACAAACAGCCTATCTCTCTGTGCTCTTAAGCTGATAACTGAAACAACAGAAGAAGCTCTCTCTCTGATATGTTATGGCAACAGAAAATAATTCCATGAAGTGAAATGTAACAAGCAAGGGGAGAGGAGAACTTATCTGTTCCAAATTCCAGAGTTCTATTTTTGGCATTCTTGGCATGAATAAAACAAGATACATACAAGATTTATTGTCTCATGTCTTGGTTTATTTTTTGTTGTTGAAAACATGATAACATCAAAGATGAGCTGACAGTGGTCAATGGACAATCTTCTTTATAAAGAGCATGAATATGACTACCTTATGTAACCTGGTGAGGGAGTGTTCACTGCCACAATACTGACCATTTTAGCTACAGATTGACCCTTGATAGTATGCCAGAATCCTGGAGTAAAAAGGAACTGAAGGTTGGTCCCACATAAGTGGTGATGTGTGATAGTATTCAGCCAACATTTTCCAACCCGTCTATGCTGGGTCACTTCCTAAAGTAATGTACAGACCTATCACGTAAAGAACCATCTTCTTAGGCACTCACAGAGGTGTGTGGGTCTTGGGTAATGAGTCTGCTCATCCATGACATTTTCTTTCTTTTTCTAGAATTCGGATTCTTGGGTCAAAATTAGTAGCCATTCTTAATGTTTTTGATCCATAGCATGCATTTTAAAAATCAATGTATATATTACTATTCCCACTATTAGTTTATTCAAGTACTTGCTATTGCTGCATGTTATAGTTTTTAACATCGTATTTGCTAAATTTATAGAATCAAAAGTTGTTTTCTTCATGTACACATGTGTATACATACATAAATATATGTATATATTTATATATACATGTATACCTGTATATACATGTATGTGTGTATATACACACACATATTCATATACATGTGCATATATGTATATACCCATATGTGTGTATATGCGTGTGTATATGTATATACGTATGCGCGCACACACACACATTGTGGAAGGCACAGAAACCCACCATTTGGATTTTCCTGCCAAAGGATTAATTTAAGGATTTGCATGCAGTTATCTGAGACCCTGCGGCTGAAGTACCTTAGGATTGACCTCAGGATCCAAGCCAAGACCCTGCTCTTCCCAGGCACATCCCAACCAATGACCAAGCATGGTGGGTTTATTAAAGTCTGGCCATTTATGTGCAACACGGGACTCCTTTTAAGAGTAATCTTTGCTCCAGGGATCCCATTGGTTTGGCCAAGATGTTGTCAGATGTACATTGCCTTATACTGCCTTTTCTCCTCTTTCATTGCATGGGTAGAAGATCTGCATTTGATAAGAGGAACTTCCATGCCCAAATCGGCTTCATACCTCTTTCATTTTTCACAGTCATAGACCCCTAATAAGCCATTGGCACTCCTATCTCTGTCTCCGCATTCTATTTTCCAAAGGGCCCAACTAATACATATCTTTTGGTCACCACAAAGGGTATTTCCTTTCCACATGCTTACAGAATTTAAACTCCAGTTATTCACAGCCATTGCCTCTTTTTTTCTCATTTTTCTAATAAAACACATTCAGCAATGTCCTTAATCTATATCTGCATAGCTTGTATATCCTCCTTTAAAACACACACACACTTGTATCAGACTCTATTTATTTTTTTTTAAAGAGAAAGGTCCTCAAAGGTAGACTCTAATTTAGATCCTTAGGGACAACTAACACTTTCTGCTTTCATTTGAACACACTCAAGCATAATTTTGCAGACATTTGCCCAAAAATGTTTACATTCTACTCATACATATTTATGCTTCATCTAAAGAACTTAGTCTGACTTTTATTGATTATTGAATTTAACTTCTATTTTTATTTGCATTGTGTCTGCCTTACTTAAAAACCTCAACTTCATCTACTCAACATTTATGAAGAAAGGATTATGTGAATTCTTCAAGTGTCATTTCTCTCCATTACATTATCCACTATAGTGCCAAATAAACTTCCTAAAATATAAATCAGACAATTTTGATATCTGTCAGATTGGAAGTGATAGAACTAAAATGAGTTTGCGTTGATATAGATACACATTACGCTGAATAAAAATGTAAATATTAAATGTTGCTGACAACAGTTAATTAAACAAATAGCAATCTATATCACTGAGACTTAAAATTGCTCAAATCCTCTCACTTAGTAGGGGACTTTTATTATACCTCATACTAATTTATTCCTAAGAAACAAATTATTTAAATGACATTACCGTGCTAACTTTATTTATGGTGGAAAAAAAATCTGTCTTTTGAAATGGATTGTGAGATACCTGTAGATGGAAATTAGCCTTTGTGATTTATTTCTCCCTATATTTAGTCCAGTGCCTGGCACGTGGTGACTGTTCAATAGGTATTTTCTGGATTAGTGTCTATTTTGCACTGGGAATGGTGAACAAAAAGACCCAATTTATAATACCACTGGATATAGAAGAAAATATACAAAAAAGGTATTGCTTTTTAAACAATAATTGTTCTTAATAATAGTTTTTAAATGTGCTACAACAAAACCTCAGAGGATTTACAAGTCAGACAAAATATATTTGATCTCTTAACATACTGTTAAATTTAATAATTAAAAACATATCTTCATTTATAAAAAACTTATTTTTATAAAGCTATTTTTTTAAGCCTGGTTTAAAAAGCTGTTTGTTTGTTTCTTTGATAACTTACTTCATGGCTTATAAGATCTGTGCCACCAGATCACAGGGTATTAGCTGGATTTAATATTGACCATAATAATATCTTCAAACAAGCTCTGATGGATAGATATAAGCATTGTGTTTTACAAGGAGGAATCTGGTAGCAAATGTAATAATATCTAAAGTGCACTGAATGACTATCACATGCCATGCACTGCGTGTTTGGGATTTATTGTTGTATCTGATCTTCATCACAATATTATGTAGTACATTCCATACGCATTTTACAGATGTGCAAATTGCAACTTAGGTACTTTTCAAGTATCACACAGCCAATAAGCAACCGAATTTTTACTTAAATCTACTATTTAAGTTTGTCTGATATATAAGCACATTCTTCCCTTTATTCCAGGATGAAAAATGGTGTCAGACCATGTGTTAAATAGGTGATATCCTACAAATGCTCTGTGATTTGTCGTGATCAGCATCAAAATGATTTAGGGCTCACCATGTACCTCACATTGCATATTCAAATATTATTGAGGCAGGCAGTGGAATACTTAGACATAATATTTCATAATCCAAAAACCAAGAAAAGTGTCTCCCTGAAGCAAAAACATGGGAAATATAATTTGAAATTTAGGCCACAAACCTGTTTCAGGCTCAATGGAAAAATAAGGCTGCCCTTCCAATATACTATAAACCAGCTTTGCACTGTTTCCATAAACCGGGTCATCGGCGTCGGTCGCAGTGACGTTAGTGACAGACGTACCTAATAAAAAAGAGAAACAAAAAAGATAATAATTAACACATTGTCCTTTGCCAAGAGCTACATTTTGTCAAGTATTTTATGCAGAAATCCATGTGTAGGGAATAAAAGGAAAAGAAATTTTTTTAAAAAGATGAAGATGAACTGCTCTGTCATAACTTCAACTATACCTAAGTCTTTTAAAAGAAAGAGTCTTGGAGTACTATATAAAGATACTTTTAGTATCTGTATTATTTAAGATTCCTTTGTAGCTTTCATTTTAAAGATAAGTATTAGAAGCATGTGGGCTTGGGGAATATGCAAAGGAATCCTAACAAAGGAATATGAAATATAAGGTTAATAATATAATATACCATGTCACATTTACGTCTTACAAAAGTACAACTAAACATAACTGGAAAAATTGGCTGCTGAAAAAAAGCTGTACAGAAATATCAAAAGAATATTTTATTCCATCTTATTTAATTATTCAGAATATAAAATTAGCTCTGAACCACCAATTAATCATCTTGCTTACATAATTAGCCATAATGGATAACAGAATCATAACCTTTTTTTCAAAACTATTTTTTATTCATTCATTCAACAACTGAGTATATACAGTTTGCCTGTTATGGAGTATATATATTAAAATATAGGGGAATTTTAACGCCAAGATTGGGAGCATTGACTTTACCCTGTAGGAAAAAGGGAAGAAATTTCAGTTCAAGAGCAAACCTATACATTTTGGATTAAAAGAGCAACCACATCTCTATAGATTATTATGCCATTTTAAAAAAATAACTTCCACCTGCCTCCCCAAGTATATTGTTGGCAGACATGTAAATAAACACACACGTGCACACACACACACACACACAACAAATCTTTACATTCAAGAAGCTCACAGTTTGAGGGGCAATAAGAGTAGGAAGGGACAGACAAATAGAGAAAGAAATTCAGCTGAATGCAGTAGCACCAATTATAGATCTCTCACTTAGTCCAGCACAGACAGGGTGATCAGGAACATCTTTCTAACAGAGGTTGCCTTTGAGTATAATCATTAAAGAAAGGTAGAGTTTAACCAGGAGAAGGAATTCTAAGCAGGAAGATAAACATAAGAAAAGGCCAAGTAGTTTGAGAGACTATAAGAAGTTCTGGAAACGCCTAAAAACAGAAAGAAATGGAAAAAGTCTGGTGTAATAACAAGAATCACATGCTGTGAGATCAAGCCCAATGTCTTCTTCATCCAACAAGTGCTGGAAACATAATGGTTATTGAACATACCTTTACTTATTGAATAAATGGGTGAGTGAATAAATTATCTGATGATTTAATGAGAAACAGCAGGTAAGTGTTAAAGATTAGTTTCCTTGGAAGTAGACTCTGAGATAAAGATTTCTTGCTAAACTTTCATTGGAGAGTGTTTTTAATCAATATCTATGGGGGAGTGAAAAAGACAAAATTGGACAGAAACATCTGGGATGTGATGCAGTTACAACGAAGGCCTCACTGGACTCCATAGGGCTCTAGAGATGGCATGCCCATTGAGGAAATGGGCCAGGCTTTTATATTCCAGCAGGAAACAGTTATAGCATGCAAGATGCCGCCTGAGAATGGAGCCTTAGTCTTGGCCCAAGCAGCTCCCTTCAAGGGACGACAACTACAAAATGGCGCAGGGAGTATGGGTGTTGGGCTGTCAGAAATCAACATGCTCAGCAACTGTGGGGAGAGCAGCATACGTCAGTGTTTACTGGAATAGGGTAGAACTTTAGCAAGACCTTGTCAGTCAGTATCTTTTGGAAGTGTTTTAAACGTGGAAAGGTAATAATAATATTTGTTGAGCTGTTGATAATCCTGTAAAATTGGAATTTCTACTCAGAATGATGACTCAGAGGTTCTACAAAATCTGCAGTTATAAAAAATGCACTCAATGCCTCTTGTGTAACACATTCCACCAGATGCAAGTAACTCATCAACTAGCTAGCAAAAACGAACACATGAGAGTACAATAGTTGTAATTATTTGAATATTACATAAGATGCAGAAGAATTGGGAGTAAAACCTTCTAGGTAAAAAGAAGATGGTGAGATAAAATTGCCAAAAATATTCAGAAAGAGGGATGACATGGCAGAAAAAGTCTGCCATCAAAGCTAAGCCTGGATATTCAAATTAAGAAGAAAATATAGGGGAATTTTCATGCCAAGATGGGGAGCACTGGCTGTACCCTCTAGGAAACAGGGAAGAAATTTCAGTTAAAGAGCACACCCATATTGTGGGCCACTCTCTCTATTAGGGCCTCCAGATTTGATTGGAAGTACAGACACAGATTAGGAGATCAGACTTGTTATGAGGTTACAACAGTAGTTCAATTAAGAGAGGATAAAACATTAACACTGGGTAATGACAATAGAAGTGGATATCAATGTTAATTTCCCTGTTTTGATCTTTGTGGTAAGGTGTTAAACTGAAGGTAAACTGAGTGAGGGGTTGCTATGGTTTGGATGTGTCTCCTCCAAAATTCAGGTGTTGCTAACATAAAATATTAAGAGGTGGGGCCTTTAAGAGGTGATTGGGCCATGAGGGCACCTTCCTCACAAGAGATTAGGCCCTTTTGTTTTTGAGACAGAGCCTTGCTCTGTCTCCAAGACTAGAGTGCAGTAGTGTGACCTTGGCTCACTGCAACTGCCACCTCCAAGGTTCAGGGAATTCTCCTGCCTCAGCCTCCTGAGTAGCTGGGACTAGAGTGTGCACCAACACTCCCAGCTAATTTTTGTATTTTTAGTAGACACGGGTTTTCACCATGTTGGCCAGGGAGGTCTCTATCTCTTGACCTCTCGATCCGCCCGCCTCTGCCTTCCAAAGTGCTGGGATTACAGGCGTGAGCCACCTCACAGGGCCTGATTAGGCACCTTTATAAAAGAGCTTAACAGCGGGAGTTTGTCTCTCTTGCCCTTCCACCTTTCACCATATGAGAACACAGTGTTCCTCCCCTCCAGATGACAGTACGAAGGGCTTCACCACAGGCTGTGCCTTGATTTTGGACTTCCCAACCTCCAGAACTGTGAGAACATAATTATTTTCTTTATTAATTAACCCAATTTAGGTATTTTGTTATCAGCAGCACAAGACAGACTAAGACAGGGGTATGTGGTAACTATTTTTGCAACTTTTCTGTAAGTCTAACATTAGTCCAAAAATTAAAGAAAAATAATGAGTAATAAGAAAAAGACATCAGAGTTACTGGAAGAACTAACAGAGTTCAGAGACCTATGAGAAAGAGGTCCCTTTCATGCAGAAGACCATACAACAACTTTTTTTGCTTTGTTTTGTAGTCTAGTGTATTTACTTTGATTTTTTAAGAAGAAATTATGTTCCCGCATTATGAAGTAACATATTATCAGAAAAAAAAAATAAGTCAAGGTGCAATATTCAGTATGACATTAAGTTAATAAATCTGAGAATTTAGTTCCAGTCACTGCCTAGGTAACTGAAAAAGAAAAGTGAACAAATTGTCAAAACTTCCTGTCATTACCAAAATTTCCTTCTAGTGGGTGACTCTTAAATTAGGAAATTCCTTCACAGAGAAAAAAACATATCCAAATATTTTCTGAAAAACCATATTGTTTTATTTATGCACAGGGTTGGTGCATTTGGTCAGAGTAGTCTGGAGTTAACAGTTTTGAACATAAAATAGTTCTGACATCTTCTGAAACGCTTATCTGTTTCTTTGAGCAAATACTTTAACTTGTCTTAGCCTCAGATTTAAACCTACAAAATATAATAAGGTTATCGTGAGAGTTAAACAAAATAATATATGTAGGTACCTATCACAGAAATAACAACGTGCTAAACCAGTGAGTACTAAGTGTCTGTGTGTGAGATTTTACCCTCTGAAAAACAGATCCCTAATATCCCTTCCAGACCTATGGAATAATAAAATGGAGACACATTTTAAAAAAATCTTTCCAGGCAATTTGATACAAAATAATAGTTAAAAACGCCTGTAGTGTGCACCAAACTTTTTAAAATTTAGCTTCATCCATTCTCCCTAGAGACACTAATTTCTATTATAATTACTTTGAAGAATTACTATTTAGATTTGTTTGTAAAATGAAGTATTCTTTTTTCATACTCCATAGTCATGCAAACTATTTCCTGTTAAATGGAAGATAGGATATTTTCTCTGGAGTTTACAAGACTGATCATGAGCATATCTAATTCAGTTGATCTTATCTTATTATGAGAGGCAGCCTGTCACGTTATTATTACTGGTGCTGGAGTAAGGGGTTGGGTTTCTATCTTCTACATGCTCTGTGATTCCGTTTTTCATATGCAAAGACAAACATTTTTTATTCCACAGGCCTCATAGTTTTGTGTGAGGATCACATGTAATCATATGAAATACAGAAAAGTGGGTGAGAGGATACATTTAGAGTCAAAATGTCTTCAACCCAAACATTTCTTTTATATTTTATCTCCAACTTTTACTAGCTCTGTGTTCTTGGCCAAGTAACAAAAGTTTTCCAAGCTTTGATTCCCTAATCTGTAAAAAGGAAGGTGAGCATAGTCATTACATCATAGGCTTGGTGAGATAATTAAACGGATTAATGTGTTCAAAGAGCACAGAAGAGTTATTGACACTACAAGCTTACTGTCACTATTGTTATATTATGTGTGTATACAGGTAAAACTAACAAACTAATCTTTTACAATTTTAGATGGTAGTGAATGCTTTAATTTATAATTAAGTGTAATTTTGCATAATGGCTTTGACAATAGATTTTATTAAATTTGGGGAAAAACACAAAAAGACAATCTCAAATGTAGCAATATATCCACATGCTTAGAAAGGAAGTGATTTTGTTAGTAAAACTGCTCAAAAGAAAACAGACACACACACGCGCACACACAGTGTCTCATTCTTCCATCCAGTCTACTAATCTATCTCATATCAGTTTTCTCTTTGGTATAAAATTGCTCTGAGAGCAAAAATAAAAAGTATTTTATAAACAAAAGTGTACTATGTAAAAGCTTATACATTAAGCAGGAGGCTAGACACTGGGCACGTCGTCAGTACAAGTTTCTCGATGTTATTTGAATGGATGGCATTTTGAATGAATGCCATATCTCCCAGTCCATGCCAGGATGAACTACTAGGCTGGGGACTGCAACAGAGCGAAGACAAGCTTTTACCCACATACTTATCCAGAATATTTCTGCCTGATGTCTGGCTTCCTGGAAATCTCCATCCTTCAGCTTTAGACTACTTTCCGTCAAGGACGATATTTCTCCTAATAGTGATTCAAGACTGTTGATGCACCTGTACACTGGAATAGATGTGTGTGGAGGTTTTGTGGGTGCATTTGTCAAGTGATTGCCCATAGGGGAGAAAAAATGGATGTTTCGAAGTTAATCTTGTAGCAGAAAAGATTGCTAGTCAAGCAGCAATGTACACTTCTCCATGGAAATGCATGCAGAATGCAGACCACGAAGGCAAATTGAAAAGTGTAAACCTTGCAGGATAATGTTTCTTCAAAGCTGCAAGTGTTGGTGTGTGATAAATAGGACCCTGAGTAATACCCAGGAAATATAACAACCAGGATTCTCTGTTTGTGTTTTCATTTGGAACTGTTTTTGTCCCTTTGTCAAGGATACAAGAGACTCATTTAGCTAGTGACTATAAATTTGACACTGTGCCATTTCTCCAAGAAAGCCCCTATTATAATCCAACTTGATACTGATCCTAATTATAATAATATAGCTGCTGTATTTCCAGCTGTTGTCAACAAAAATGATCCCTGTCACCACAATTCAGCCTGCTAGTATCAAGCCGAGTACGAACATATCAATTCCAAGGTGAATTCTGCATTAAACAAACTTTTTTTTTCTTTTTTGCATTTAGTTTGTTTCACTCGTTTAAGTGAAATTTGCCAATATGCTGCTCGGATTTTAATTAACAAAAGACTTTCAGTGTCATGTGCCTCTTGCCACACCTGACAGTTTCCTCCCATTCCCAGCAGGACCCATTTTTTCCCTCTTCCCACATAATAACAGCAAAAACTACAGGCAAAATTAACCACCAAGGATGCTACACTATCGGGGTAGAAGTTCCAGTTTGCCAGCAAACTAAGATGAAAGGCCTTTGGGAAAATGAGACGTTGGGGTTTGGGTAGTGCAGCTCTGTTAGTGAGGATATGTTTTTTTTTTTTTTATGAGGAAGTCAGCACACCAATTCTGCACATTATTCAGAAAGAAAAATGCTGGTGCTGACACCCTGAGCAGGAAAACAAAGGTTTGGTGCAGTGTAAAAATGTGCGCACTGGAAAAGCCAAAGCTCTTATGATGAGAAGAACACAAATTCCATTTGCAAAGACTCATTTGCAATACAGTTTTAGAGAATCAGCATTCCAATACTAGGTGGGAAAATCAAGAGGCAGAACCTTTGCAATAACTGAAATTCAGAACAATGCACATTCCTGGTCTCCTACTATGCTCTTCAAACTTTGTATTTGACCTGCTAGTTATCCTGTTCCAAGTACGGTATGTACAATCCACAGACAAAGCATTTGGCATTATCATCTGAAAATGTCTTACTTAAACATTCATGCATCCCAAAGATTACTGGCCTAAAAGGTCATAGCAATGATGCAACTGCTTTCATTTATTTTAATAAGACTAAACCCTCAACTCAACTTCTCTCATCCTCCTTATTAACTCCCCTAAGTACTGTGCAATACAAAGAGGTGGTGGGGCACAGGGGTTGCCGTGACAACCTTTTTTGGGTTGTTGATGAATAGCAGAGCAATAATTTCATAAGGCCTGCATTACTTGTTGACATTGAAATTATCCCTTACTAGAAGCAGAAACTTCCGGTCCTGGATGGTTTAAATGTGCCAGACAGAATTCATGATTTATTAGTTGTATGGAAAATGCTTTGAGATACTTCTGTACTTGACTGTCACATAATTCTAGAGGTTTTGTGTGTATTGGCTGGTTGGTTGGTTGGTTGGTTGGTTGAAAGTCTCCACCCCCTCCCCATCACACTTGGTGCACCAAGTTACAACAGAGCACCGACCTGATGTGCTTAAGGCAAAAGCTGAGAAATAAGTGCAGGCAGCCCGTGCATTCATTTTTCTTTGCATCTCTCTGACTGATACCACTGTCTTCAACATTCATTTCTCTTGAAGGCCCTCAAGCAAATTCCCCCAGCAGGAAGCATGCCCTAAATTCTACCAGTGTTTTTCAGTTTTGCTATTTCATTATAGAATACACATGCCCAAATATCCAAACCTCCAAGGGGCTACTTAGGCGTGTCTTTGCAGGGGGAGGAGGATTAAACATGGATCAGCCGAAATTAGGGCTTCTTTTTTAACCCTAGATATGGAGATTTCTTCCCCAGCCAAGCTCTAGGGGAAATAAATACTGAATTATTACCATCTGACCATTCAACAACAAGCAAGAAGACAGGGATTCCAATTCCTGCCAGGAACTCCTCTCCGAATTACAGTTGGTTAACTACAAGAGTAATGTTAAGCTGATAACAGAAGATCAAACCCTTCTCTTTTGTGGGTAATCAGTCTTGCCATTTGCAAAAGCCAAATGAGTAAGAGGCAGAGGCAGTCTGTGCTTGCCATTTTGCTTCAGAAACCTCTCTTTTACGACACATACCACACAATGGAATCCTCAGTGATTAGTTCCCTATCTTTCTTTTTTTGCAAAGGCCTGCCCGTTGCTCACTGGGTGTTCTCCTTATGTGCCAACTCTCAGCCTGTAGTGAAATGTTGCTGCCAAATTCCACATGCTCCAAATTAAATTTATTATGGGAACGGAGACAGATTCTTAACTGCAGTCAGGCGGATGGACAGCCCCAAAATGTATCCTGTCATTTCTCTGGCTCCATGATTTGGGATATAAACCAGGGAAATAAAATTCAGTTTCCATATTTTATTCTGGAGAATTTAGGGAAAAAACAATTTTGTAACTTAATGAAACATCCACGCACACTTAACACAGTGTTTTTAGAATGAGCCTGAAACTTTCTGAAACAATTAAACACTTTAGAAAATGTGTTTAAGCACACAGATGTCTTCTATTCACCCATGCATCATTTCAGCAAACATCTGTAATGTGCACTGGGTGAGAGAAATGGAAAATATCATATGAAAATGTGTAACTGTAGAATCTTAGCCATGTTTACTATGCACAGAGGCGAAGTACCTTCTGTATCCCTCACAAACAATGCTAGCATGGTAGCCTACCCACTGCTTTCGCACACAGATAATGAGGACAATTGGAGGCCTGGTTGTGAAAACTAATAAGCTGCCTGTTTTACAGTTCCATGTGCATAAATACACCTTTTTGGAATTTGGACAGTTTTATTTCTAATACAAGAGGAAAATAAAAGTATTTTCTTTTCATAGGCCGCTTATTCCCAGGAATCAAACCTTTGCTAATTTGTCACCTATGGAATGAAATCCTATAAATGCTTGAGAACTAAATAGCACCATAAATGCTCTAGACTGGCAGCTTTCTATATCCATACTGACTTTGAAAAACTATGCTACTGGTGGCACCACAGATGCCTTCTACAATATGTGACAACTACAGTAGGTAAAAGGTCGTTCATCCTCTAATCCTAGCACTTTGGGAGGGTAAGGCAGGTGGATTATTCAAGACTAGCCTGGGCAACATGGCCAAACCCTGTCTCTACAAAAATACAGAAAATTAGCTGCCCGTGGTGGCGTGCACCTGTAGTCCCAGCTACTTGGGAGGCTGAGGTTGGAGGATCACCTGAGCCTGGGAAGTCTAGACCAGAGTGAGCCATGATCATACTACTGCACTCCAGTCTGGGTGACAGAGTGAGAACCAGTCTCAATTTTAAAAAAAGAAATGTAATTCATTCTATTTCAGTAAATGAACGAATTTATTCAATCACACAATGGCTATTTGCACAGTATATACTGTATGCCAAGCACCAACTTAGATGCAAAGGGTACAAGAACATGCAAGAGAGTTAGAGTTTCTCTCCTAATAGCATCTGAAGTTTACTTTAGCAGTGTTTTCACCTGGTTTCTCTTTATTGTAAGAAACTGCAAATCTTCATTAAATGTATTTTCTAGAAGGTATCACGATGTAGTCAAAAGTATACATATATAGTATATACATATACACACACACTACATATATATAATTGTAGTATTATATATGTATTATATATATAATTGTAATATCAGATGTTTCTGTTGACATTATTTGGTTAGCCTGAGATCATATTCTACATCCATGACTTAACACTCTGATACAGCAAGAGAATGCTTTTACATCAATAAGACTCAGTTGCTTTATCTAAAAAATAGAATATTGCCATCTACTTCCTA
This sequence comes from Papio anubis, assembly GCF_008728515.1. Taxonomy (NCBI): domain Eukaryota; kingdom Metazoa; phylum Chordata; class Mammalia; order Primates; family Cercopithecidae; genus Papio; species Papio anubis. The sequence goes on along the minus strand of NC_044993.1, from coordinate 27,995,107 downwards.
TTCTTATTCTGAGGCTCCATAAAAATAACATACTATCAGTATCCCCCAAATGAGAGAACTTTGGTTGAGATGCACCCTGTGCTTTCCAGGGCATGCTACTTTATTTTTATTTCATAAAGTATAAATTTAAGGTCAAGTTGCATGAGAACAGAGATATAACCATTATAGTGGCTGTTCATCTTTTTTGTCCCTCTAAAATGAGCTTACGTTTCTAGTTAAAAGTCAGTACTTTAAAAAATAATAATTGTGTAACTGGGGTTACCCTCCCTTTTCCAATGTGAGAGACAAAATCCTATCAAATTTCAAGTGTGACAAAGTGAAAAGTCACTGAGCCATTGAGCTATTGAGGAATGAGAGTCTTAGATGAAAAATGTTTAATTTTGCAATCATTACAAGAACTATGAGTTCAAAGAGATCTTTACTAACTGATGCAAAATATAAAGTCCTATACATGCTGCCATCAATGATGTAGCTAAAATGGAAGTAAATTGGGCTAATCTATTTGAGCCCTTCATTGTTTTAATTATTTTAAATTAAAATTCTGCTGTGTCAAGCTTCAGAAACTTCAGTTAGAAGATTCTTGCTTTCTAAAGGGGTAGACTAGTAGGAGATCCAAAATGGAACAATTAGCTACTAAATGATGTCATCAAATTCCATGGGTGACATGGAAATACTGAAGAACAGTTAAAGCAAAGTTTTTGGTATGAGGGGACATTGACCTTGAAATCAGGCAGGAAAAGATGATCCCAGGTCAATGTTCACAGGTGGGCCTGCAAATCTAGAAGGGTGTACCTATGAATTAGACGAATCAGTCTGGAGTTTCTTTTAGGAGAATGAAAAGTTAGTAAAGGGTTTTAAACAACCTTTTCCACCAATTACCAAGAGTCTGTAATATTCCCAACTACTTTATTTACCCACTACTCACTCCATTTCTGTGATTCCACAACTATCCACATAGCTCAATCTGACCCAGATTCAAGATTTAGTTGATTCCTAAGTTGAATCATTCCCTCTTCTGAACTCTCAAAATACTTTACTTGATTGTCTCTAGGGGCACCTTTTACTTTTATATATAAATTGCAGTGCATACAGATTTTCCCCTTTTAGACTAAAAGCTTCTTAGGAACAATATTCTTTCTTATTCTCTCAACTTTCCCCTCTCATTCTCCCCTCCAGAATTAACCCATTCCTTGATAACAGGGTTCTATCACTTTGTTCAAATTATAAGCATGATCCCACATTGTCCTTGTTATACAAGTGCTGAGAACTATACCTGATGTGAAATATTTATTCATTTAATCTTTGCAACAAGTCTCTGAATCTGCTATGAATATCTGAATTCAAACAGAAGGAATAAAGCCTGAATTTGTAACCACACAAGAATGCTCCCAAATCTGCCCTTTTAACTGCTACACAAACACTACAATGTTTCTGAATTTTACATCTTCAAGTGCAGAGAATATGAACTAGTATTTTTATTTTTCTCCCTAGCACTTCAGAAAATGCCTTGCATAGAAATATTCATTGGGTAAATATACAAATAAGAGAGAATGAATAGCTTATTTTCTTTTGGAAGATATTCAGAAATTAACGTAGCACATTGATCATGTTCTGAATTAGGTGTTATGTCTACTGTTTTGTCTTACTCTCATTTGGAATTTATTAAAGAATAACGGTAAGGGTTTTCTCTACTCTTAAAAAGGTAGTCATGACCTTGCCTTCTTAGAGTTGAACCCACTCCAAACATAAGCCAGAATTAGCTTCAAACGGAGACTAGTATGATATTAAACCCTCACTTAAGCTCCTGAAAACTTCCTGTAGAGGGAATAATGAACTGAGGACATTATCACATTACCACATGAGATCAAGTATGAAACTTGCCACTTTTAGGGTCATGTCAGCACTCAAAAAGTGTCAGATTTTGAAGCATTTCAAATTTTGAATTTTCAGATTCAGGGACTCAATCTGTAGTGAGACCTTGGTACGTGCATGCCTAGAGAGAGTTGTTTAAAAAATATATTGAAAACTCTACGTGACTTAATTAAAATCTTGGCAAACAAAATAATATGTGAAAGGCTAAGCAATGGGTTTACAAAGAATGATTAAGGTTCTGCCAATATATGGAAGCTTTCAAATTGGGAGGACGAAAAGAGGAGGGAGAGAGGGTGAGATAAGAGAAAGAAAAGAACTGATTATGTTCTCAGCCCTGAAGATGTACTGATGAATCTGACACAGACCATATTTTTAAGTAATCAAATGAAATGTTAACAAGAAAATTGAATAGATGTTGTATTTATTCAACATATTCCTTCATTTCTCTTTGTTGGTATCCTTCTTTCTCTTTATTCTCACTTCCTTAGTCCCATTTTCTCATACTATATATGTTTGTCAGTTGCTGAATGCCACCAAACTGTTCCTGGTCTTGGAGTACCAATGATGAATACCGATCCTTCTTGGCCCTTGGGGAGCTAGCTCACAGCCTACCGGGCAGAGGCACAGAAAGAAACATTATTGCCTAGACTGTAACCTAAGCATGTTGCAGGAGTGGTGGGTGTGCAGAGAAGATTGACCCTGAGACCTGCTACAAGGGAAAGGTGGAGGGCAGGTTGGAGGTATGTAAAGGAAATCTTCCTGATAAAGTGACGTGATGAATAGCGCAACTTCAAAGGTAGTCTGTGATTTTACAATATTGACTATTACAGTAAATGAACAATATATGTGTCCATGTGTACACCTATGAGTTTTGTTTTGTCCCCTAATCCTCAAATTTCATTACATTGAAGACTTCTTACAAAATCGGGTTTCATTTGAAATGCAACTCAAAGTGCACAAATCTATGTATACAACGTATTTGGCAATATCAATATTTTTTTAAATTTATTTAGATTTTAATCATTATGCCATACTAGGAAACAGCAACTTCACTAGGTGCTTATGAAAGGTAAAAGCAAAAATTAGCACATTTGAAAGTCACACACGAATAATTTGAGGAAACATCAAACAAAATTCTGACATTATTTTTAAAATAACTCAAGTAATGAAGTCCTGCACTCAATTCAATTATGTTTCCTCTCTTTTCAATTCTTCCTAGTTTCCATATTTAAGACTCTTAGATGGAAAAGGAGAAAAAGACCATATACATTTTCTAACAGCTGTGCCTTTCCAACTATATTTTACAACATCTGTGACATTTTTCTTCTTAACATTTGTGCTACCTGTATGTTTACCCTTTGGGCTAATTTGTAGTTGACCCCAGTAATATAGCCTTTTTAGCCAACATTTAGTGACAGACGATCATTGATTTAGCAGTCTCACAGAGTGCCTTAAAAATCAATGTATCTAGAAGAAAGAACTGGTGGGACTTCATAATATCACATCTTGTTTTTATCACAAATTTCCAATGTACCAAGTTCTTGTCTCATTATTTATACCAGACAGGGCATGCTGATGAGATACACAACCCGTTCTGTCCCTTTTGGCAATCCATTTATAACTGAAGCACAATTAATATCTTTACAGATGTTCTCCAGGCGGAAAGAAAAATGCGGCAGTAAGTATTTTGTACGTGTTTCAGTGTAAATGTGTGAAGTGAGGAGCATAGGGAAATGTCTAAAAACAGTGGAATCTGAGCTTTTCTTGTGTTTAAATTCTCCAGGGAAATGTTTTCAAAACAGGATTTCATATAGGAAGAGAAGCTACCTTGAAGAGCTTTCCAGAACTTCCAAGAAAATAATTAGAAATCAGAATAATCATTAAACAAAGAACCTCACAAATGACTCTCCTTCAGAGGTGTGGATTTCCCCAAAAGTGGTATGTTATTTCAAGTTTTTAATTACTGTAAACCAAAAGTATTTGAAACAGGTCTCAATCACTTTAGAAAGTTCATTTTGCCAAGGTTAAGAGCATACCCGTGACACAGCCTCCAGAGGTCCTGACAACACATGCCCAAGATGGTTGGGGTTTTTTATGCTGAAACCCACTAAATTTCAAGAGTGTGCCACATCATTTGAATCTCCTTTTCTAATCCATTGTCAATTGCCTGTTTTACTGTCAAATATTAGTCTGTAACTAGAATACTAATAATTATCATCAAATATAAAGGAACTTCTATGTTTCTGGTACAAGTACTTATTTACTTGATATAATTATCTTATTTAGACTTCAATGAGACTAAATTATATTCAAATCACTTTTAGATTTCCAAAAATGGATAGGCATAAATAAGTACTCAATAAATGTTTTTAATTCATTCATCTATTCAATTACAGATGTGTTTTTTGTATAGACATTTGTGGCATAGTTATAAGAGCAAACACCCCAATAATTAGTACAGCCAGGAAAACGCACACACACACACACACATACATATACGCGCACACACATATACACACACAATCATACGATGAGTATCTTTTTCCTTTTTTTGAGACAGGACTCACTCTGTTATCCAAGCTGAGTGCAGAGGTACCCTAACAACTCACTGCAGCCTTGACCTCCCAGGCTCAAGCAATCCTCCCACCTCAGCCTCCCAAGTAGCTGGGATTACAGGTGTGTAATCCCACCATGGCAGAAATTTTTTTTTTGAATAGAGACAGGATCTGGTCTTGAACTCTCAGACTGAGGCAATCCTCTCATCTTGGCCTTCCAAAGTGCTGGGATTACAGATGTGAGCCACTGTGCCCAGCCTACCTAAAGATCTTGAAGAGAAAATTCAAAAAATGGGCAAATGTTTTTGTGTTAGAGTCTGATGTAACAAACAAATATTTATTTAAGAAGCATTTAGAACATCATTGATGATCTTTATAATAATAATAATACTGTATTTTTGAAGGTGAACATAAAATAGGATACACAAAATGAAAACAGCCGATGGGAAATGTGAGAAAACATTAATTGTTCAAAACAACAACAACAAAAAGCTAAAATGTTGAGGCCACTGGCCTGGGTCCCAATAATCAACAGATGTGGGGTCTGCAGCCAGAAGCTAGTTCTGACTAACAGTAAATTACATGTACTTAATTGCTATGCTCTATTGTTCTATAAGCCAAAAAAAACAAAAAACAAAACCAGAAATCAGTAGCTACCTGAAAATCAGAATGTGGAGACACTCACTGTACATATTTTGAAACCATCAAACAAAGCACAATATGTCAGAAAACAGAGCAGTATATCCATCCAGTGTGAGAAGAACTCTGCTCTGCATGAATGGTTTCTCCACCAGGACTAGAAAACCCTGAGAAGTTGTGTTTATAATGCAAATCTCTGGGCCTGACTCAATGGAAATCAACTTGGAATCTCAGAGGTTCAGGGCAGGAATCTACTTCACATATTGACCCAAGGAAAAGAGCTCATTGTGATTTAGGACAGAGGGAAAGATCCTTACATCCTTTTAAAAGCATTATGTCATCTCAAGTTTTTAATTACTGTAAACCAAAAGTATCTGAGACAGGTCACGATCAATTTAGAAAGTTTATTTTACCAAGGTTAAGGTCACATCCATGACACAGTCTCAGGAGGTCCTGATAACATGTGCCCAAGGTAGTTGGGATACAGGTTGGTTCTATGCATTTTACGGAGACAGGAGACATCAATCAATACATGTAAAATGTACACTGGTTCAATCCGGTAAGGTGAAACAACTCAAAATGATGGCTTCTAGGTCATAGGTAGATTTAAAATTTTTCTGATTGACAATTGGTTGAAGGAGATATTATCAATACAAAAGAATGCCTGGATTACTTCAAGTGGTTGTAGGGACCAAAGTTTTATCACGCAGATGAAGCTTCCAGGTAGCAGGCTTCAGAGAGAATACATTGCGAATGTTTCTCATAAGACTCAAAGGAGTCTGTTCTAACAGTAATTCCAAAAGGGAGGAGGGCATAAAGAGTCCTGTCCAGCTCCCCATTTCCATCACAGCCCGAACTAGCTTTTTCAGGTTAACTTTGGAATGCCCTTGGCCAAGAGGAGGGCAGGGACTCATGGTTGTGGGGACTTAGAATTTTATTTTTGGTTTACGTTACAAAAGTAGTATGTATTCACTATGGGAAATACACCTCTTTAACCACACAACTCAAAGAGACACTTCAGAAGGCACAGAAGTGAGAAGGCTGGGCGTTTAGGATGATACAAAGAAGTGTTAAGAAGTTAATTAGCACCTGCATTCTAAAGAGCAGTCAGTTACAATTTAGGACAGATGGGGGGGTCAAGCACTGAAACACCCTCAGAACAGCCTGGAAAATTGTGAAAGATAACAGCTTAAAGTTTATTTTTGTGAGTATTTAAACCTATATTTTGTAGTACTTCTATGATTCTTGTCTAATTCCCTCTAGTTAACGTGTGTCTTGTGTGAATGTGTGTCTGTATTCATAGAAACACATGAAAAATATAGTTGTTAATATTATATGAATAATAAAAAGATTAATTATTTTGATAAGCACCTGTGTCCTGTAGACTCTTAATTTACATAAACAAGCCTAAAGTAGGCTGAATTTTTTTCAACCACCTTTATTTGGTGGCATATCCCCCAGCATATCTTTGTCTCTGAAAGGAATAAAAACATCTATAGCGGTGTTTTCTAAATTGTGGACCACACAGGCTACTTATGAAGCAGCACACTGTAAGCTGGTTCAACATAAAGATTCCCAGGCCCCCCACATGAAGAACTGAACACAGAATAATATACATCAACTCGTAATAATTAACATTACTAATTAACTAGTGATTAAATTGTTATGTGGCACAGAGGAAGCTCACAAATACGTTTACTACACAGACAGTCCCTGACTCACAATGGGTCAGCTTAAGAATTTTTGACCTTTATGATGGTGGGAAAGTGATCCGCAGTCAGTAGAAACTATTTCATTTTTGAATTTTGATTTTTTTCCTGAGCTAGTGATATGTGATGTAACACTCTTTTTCAATGCTGGGCTGAGGGAGTGAACAGCAGCTCCCTGCCAGTCATGCCATTGTGAAGCTAAACAACCAGGTGTGGTGGCTTACTCCAGGTGAGGTGGCTCATGCCTGTAATCCCAGCACTTTGGGTGGCTAAAACAAGTGGATCACCTGAGGTCAGGAGTTCAAGACCAGCCTGATCAACATGGTAAAACCCTATCTCTACTAAAAATACAAAAATTAGCTGGGGATGGTGGTGCACACCTGTAATCCCAACTACTCAGGAGACTGAGGCAGGAGAATTGCTTGAACCCGGGAGGTGGAGGTTGTAGTGAGCCAAGATCACGCCATTGCACTCCAGACTGGGGAGACAGAGTGGGACTCCATCTCAAAACAAACAGACAAACAAAACTCTACAATGCCCTGTGGTACCAGATGATTTTGCCCAACTGTAGGCTAATATAAGAGTTCTCATCTCATGTACCCCCCCTCCAAATATATATACCTACTATGTACTCACAAAAAATTTTTAAATAAATAAAATTTCAAACATTTGAAAAAAGTTCTAGGCTGAGCTCTGGTGTTAGGTACAGTAGGTTAGGTATATTAAATGTATTTTCTGCTTATGATATTTTCAACTTACTGTAAGTTTATTGAGGTATAATCCTATCATAAGGCCCAAGCATCTGTATTCAGTAAATATTTTCAAATATTATCTCTAAATGTATCAATACAACAGCCCCAGTTTAGATTTTCTCACTCAATCCAAAAAAGTGGTTCCATTATTGTTGCTTTTTTACCTGTGAGGCAACTATTAGGTTGGTGCAAAAGTAATTGCAGTCATTGCCATTACTTTCAGTGGCAAAAACTGCAATCACTTTTGCACCAACCGAATAGATACGGAGAGGTCAAGCAAAAGGAATCTTTCCTAAGACCACATAGATGGTTGAGGCTCTGTTTTTGCAAGACAGAGTGCTTGAATCTGGGGATTCAAGATTAGGCAAATAGGCATGAAACTTACCATGACAGAGCTTCTAATTTTAAAAATCTTTGGTGGAGACATTTGAAAAGCTCTAGCAAGTTAGGAAGTCCTATTCGATGACACATTTCACAGGGAGAAGCCAATAATTATAAATTTGGAACAACTTTGAGGTCTTGCATTTTTCCCAGAATATACCATGCAGCTTCTGCATTTAATTCCCTAATATATCAACATTACTTTTTTTTTCCCACATAAACTAGCTTCGCAAATGTTCTGGTAACACCTCAGAAGGTTGTATCACGGCTCTTACTGTTTTTAGAATCCTCTGGAATACTACCATGGACTCCATGTAGAGAAACAGAGCATTACAATGACCCACTAAGCAAGTGGTGTTCCAAGTATGGTCTCCAGACCAGGAATGTGAACATCACCTGAATTATAAACTCTGAGAGCGAGACCCAGAAGCTACACTTTAACTGGTCCTCCAGGTAATTCTGACATACACTCAAGTTGAAGAACCAGTGCACTCCATGAGCAGGAGCAGGACTATTATATCGAATCAACAGAGGTATATACGACCTAAAAAGAAGCCATGAATACAATGTGTTATATAATGCTTTCACTTCTTTTTATAACTTTACAACCTTCTGAGTGAGGTAAGATAATTATAAAGTTTCTAATTTTATAGAAAAGTTGACTGAAAAGTTTTCCTAACTTATATATGCTTCAAGGTGCACAGAAAGTACTGTGCAAGGTGTACATCCAGGTATGCATTTTAACCTATTAATATGTGCTACATCGTGAAATTATCAGTAAGCCTGTAACTCATAAATCTCCCTGTTTTCATCCAAGGCTTTCCATCATTATGGTATCTTGCCACCAAATAGTAAGACATTGTGACCAAAATAGTTAGGTTTTCTTTTCTTCTCCCTCTCCACCCGCCAAGACAGAGTCTCACTCTGTAGCCCAGGCTGGAGTGCAGTGGTGCCATCTCGGCTCACTGCAACCTCTGCTTCCCATGTTCAAGCAAGTCTCCTGCCTCAGTCTCCTGAGTAGCAGGGGCTACAGGCACCCACCACCACGCCCAGGTAATTTTTGCATTTTTAGTAGAGACAGGGTTTCACCATTTTGGCCAGGATGGTCTCAATCTCCTGACCTCGTGATCCACCCACCTTGGCCTCCCAAAGTGCTGAGATTACAGGCATGAGCCACAGTGCCCGGCCAGGTTTTCTTTCTTTAGAATGGTAAATTAAGAAACGTAGAATGCAATATAGTTTTCATGCTAATTGTATATATTTTTTATCCAAAATTAATACATCATAAGCATAGTCATTATAAATATGTACTTTGTTAAATTCTGAACAAGAATGAAATATGCGTAAATTTCCAGGCAGGCAATTTCACAAATCCCTTAACAGCTGAGAGTTGCTGTTTCCTAGTCCTCCATATTCGATTAAAAGACTTCTGGTTCTTGAAGTCAACTTCCTCCTTCCCATTCATTATATAAGGCACTCGTAATTCGGAGCTTTGAATGACTAATACTAAGACCCCTGGACATTTGCTTGCATGACAGTTTTCAAATACAGTTGGAAACTAGGTCTAAGCATGCTTTAATCCATTATCAGGAAGAAGGCCTCTGCTTGCATAGGTTTAGCTCATTTCTCTTCCCAGTCTTGTTCAGGAGGCAAAAGAAGAAACAAGCACTGTGAGATACTGACTGTACAAAAGAATCCTCTTATACATGCATTCTTACAGTAATGATGCTCTCCTTATTAAATGAATATTTACTGAACAACCACCGAGAACAAATTAATATCAACTTTCCATTTGTGTCTGTCCTTTCTCCTTATTTCAAATGTAAGCATTATCCTAGATTTAATGGAAAGCACATTTGGTATAGGAATCAGCATATGTGGTTCTCATAGTCAATAAGAGGTAGAAATTACAGCCTTAAAGCAAGTCACTAAATCTCTGAGTCTAATTTACTTACTTGCTTTACCCACTTCACTGTACCATCATGGAGAACCAATTGGGAACAAAGATATACAATACTATCATATAACATATGAAAATCTCATGCAAACTTTAAGAAATCCTGAAAGATAATTGTGAAATAACTGTACCAACACATTAGGTGTCATTTCCTTTAACCTCAATCTTGTTACCAGTATGATTTTTTATTCTTTTTACAGAGACCACTACATTCATAAGACCCATTGAAATCAAGCACAATTACTTTAAACATCACCATAAAGACACTGTTTCATCATCTTAGAACAAGACTATTAAATGCTGTATATTATACTTGGAACTGACAAATTCATAAGAAAATAAATTGGGTAATATGGAATTCTTAAAAAAAAAAAAAAAAAGAAGAAGCTTCCTAGGCATTTGCTGGAACTCAATCCTTTGGAACTTGAATTACCTTGAATCAGAGCTCACAACATAAATAATTTCTCATCTCCATTTTTGCCAAGGTAATACAAGATTAATGATCTCTCAGGTTCCTATGAAGACTTTAGAATTTCCACATATTTCATTATGCGTGTATATATGGAGAGAAGCCTACTTGAGACAGAAAAGAGAATTCCCTTCAGGATAAAATTTATATTTCAGAGTAGAGACATTGTGAGTCAAGGCAGCTATTTTTGTGGTACTTCCAGACTCTACACATTTTTCTCTTTGATTTGGAAAGAAAGCAACATTTTCTTTCCAACTTAGACAGTATATGTCACACAAATTCACACACAAACATTCATATATTGCAACATATAGAAATAAGAGAGAATGAAGAGAGAGAATATGTGTGTGTCTGTATGTGAGAGAAAGAAAAAGAAAATGAATGCAAGAGGGAAAAAAAGTTAGAGAATTTTGTTTCCTTCAAGGATTAAGAGAAATATTTTTAGAACCTTCGATAGCCCACATTCATAAACAGTAAGTTAAAAACTAAAAAGAAAGGGAACTTGAATGAAGCTCTCAAAAGTTTAACTTTGTCATAGTTGAAAAATTGCACACAAGGAAAAATATGTATTAGTGGTTGCTGTGTGCAAGTCACTCCTGCAAACACCATACCAAAGATATATGAGTAATGGTCCTGTGTTCACAGAACTGACCATCTAGACAAATATTAGAAGAGTTTGAACATCTCTTTGAATACTTATTTTGTGTTTAGCTGTTAAGTGTTAGAGAAGGATAGAAAACTGAGTAATAAATTCCACTTTCCATCCCTGCTAAAGGCATCCTTAATAAGATGGCCAAGAAGTACCTTATATAAGTTATGACCAAATAGAAGGAGTACTTCGGATTTCTTTGCCTGGCTTAAGGTATTTTAACATAGCTTCACAGGCTTCAGTCTGATGTGAGTGAATGAGAAATGAATGAAGTCATCCCTAACTTAAAGTGGTTGTTATCTTGAAAAAATAATTCATGTACTTAGTATGCAATGGTGTGCTCCACCTGGAGGTATAGCATCATGATTTTGTTCTATGGAAAGGCTTATGGTAAGAATGGATAGAGTCAAAGCTCAGCCTGGCTGCATATTTGCTGTGAGACTCTCAAGACAGTTACTTAACTGTATTTTCTTAGTAAAAGCAAAACAAAACAAAAAAACTTCCTGATAGGCTTTTCATAGAAATCAAATCAGATGAAACTGCCCAGTGTAGTGTTGGTCCACAGTAGGAATAATGATGATGATGATGATGTTGATAATAATAATATAGATTTACCGAGTACCTATTTCATGCAAGACACTAGCCTGGGTATTTTATATATGATATTATTATTTACGGACTAACACTTATTAAATATCCACTAGGTGTCATTTGCTGCAGGCACATTAGTTCTGTAAATAATAGTTAAAAATCATTTTAAAAATAATCAGTAGGATGTGCAGAGAAGGAAAATTACACAGTTGGATTTGCATATTTAATGAGCAGCCTCCATGATCCACAATTCACTCTCCAGACCACATGCTGTCTGCTGCCCCACGTGAGTTTCCATTTAACGCACCATGTTAAGCAATAAATTCTATTTTATAATAGGCTATTTTAAGCTATTACTCGAAGATTTGATCCCTTCTATCTGAGTAATATTCACTTATTTGCCCCCATGTCCTGCCTAAGTTTATAATGACACGAAAAAAATAAAAGATGTGACTCTCATATTTCATTGTCTAAATCCCACACAAATGAGTTTCCTCGAAGGTAGGCTGACTGCTAAGTTATTATTCTCATGCTTTCCATTATGCTCTTACCTCTGATGACAAAAAATTTAAAAAAAAATTACTTATATTGAATCATCAAGTAAAAGAATGTTCTTGTGTAAAGTGAATTCCTCTTAAATAGCAAGGAGAAATTTGGATAGCTAAAGAAAAACAAATTAGAAAGGCCATGAACACTTTCTCATTTCTGAATCTATTTGGTTCATGTAGAAAGACTGAAAATACATATCATCTAGAAGAAATTCCCTATTTGTCACATTTCAGGATCAGCGGCCTTGCCACTCTGGAAGACAATGCAGATCCAGTTAACATTCCAACACCAAAATGCCTCATGTAAGACCCGGAAATCGGCTTCAACACTGGGTTCCATGAATGCTATGATTTGCACCTGTTCCCTGTCATCATCCTCACAAACTGCTCTGTGCCCCGGTCTTGGCTGAACCTCTTCCATCCCACCTGACCTTTTGGCAGGAAGTTCTTTTGCCTGTTTCCTAACTGCAATTCATAATCCTCAGAGAGAACGTTGCTCATTTTCTTAGTTCTACCCTCCTTTCATCTACTACATATTTGCTGAGATGTCTGCCATGCATTCAGCTAGTCCTGTGACAGGCCCTGAAAAACAACAAGGAACAATATAAGCACAAGTTTCACCTGCAGAGACCTTATGGGAGAGTGTATATAGCAACACAGTGATTAATAGATCAATTAAATGTATGAAGGAAAATCCGGAAGAATATTGGAGGTTTATTTATTTATTTATTTTTGAGACAGTCTTGCTTTGTCACCCAGGCTGGAGTGCAGTGGTGCCATCTCAGCTCACTGCAACCTCCGCCTTCTGGGTTCAAGTGATTCTCCTGTCTCAGCCTCCTGAGTAGCTGGAACTACAGGTGCCCGCCACCACACCTGGCTAGTTTTTCTATTTTTAGTAGAGACAGGGTTTCACCATATTGGCTGGACTGGTCTCAAACTCCTAACTTTGTGATTTGCCTGCCTTGGCCCCCCAAAGTGCTGGGATTACAGGCGTGAGCCACCATGCCCAGTCACATAATATGAAGTTTTAACAGACCTGGAGTAAGCAATGATACTTGGAAGTTGGAAGGGTAAATAAAAGTTAGAGTTGTCTAGGCCACGTCAGTTGCATATATGGAGGTTCTGAAGCCTTCACACTCAAGGGACAGAAAGCAAATCTATGAGGCAGTGATAAGATGGGAGGACGCTGGCATGATTTACTCATGCTGAGCATTATTGGCCACGTTGTAAATTTTGAACTATATCCAGAACGCAATGGAGAAACACTGAAGCTCATTAAGCTGGAACTTGTCATGATCAAAAAGACCACTGTGGAGGGTGGTCAGAGGTCCAACTGAAATAAAATAGTCTTTAGCCCTAGAATGGTGAGAAATGACTTCACAGTGGAGAAGTAGAAGATGACTTGTATTTATTATAAAATGATTCACATCCATCCACATTTATTTCTAAGAGCAACAGGAAGGTGTTGATGGAGATGCCATGTCCAAAACCATGTTTTGAAAATACCACTCTTGCTACTGTGGAATCAGAGGTGAGTGGATCAAGAAGGACCAGACCTGTGACATGCTTTGAATCAATAAAATTCAGCAAGAGGCCAGGTTTAATGTAACTGTGTGGACATGATCATGTTACATGAGATTGTGTCCATCACACCAGAGACTCTCTCTCTTGCTGCTGTGAAGAAGGAAGTTTTCTTATTCTGAGCTGCCAGATGGAAAGGCCATGAAGCAAGGTGTGTAGAGTGGCCACTCAACACAGTAAGCAAAGGAACCGAGACCCTCAGTCCAACAACCTACTAAGATCTGAATGCTGCCAACAGCCAGGATACCTTAAAATTGGATTCTTGCCCAGTTGAGTCTCAGATGAGACCTCGTCCCTGGAAGAAACCTTGATTGCAGCCTATGAGAGCCTGAAGCAGAAGACCTATAGAACTTCCAAATGGATTCCTAACCTACATAAACTATGACACAATAAGTGTGTGTTGTTAATAGCCATAAAGTTTAGGGTGACATTGTTACACAGCAATAAACAGCTGATACATTCAGTGTTAAATGTACTGATTGCTGTAAAGTTACCTCCATCTCATATGTCTATGTCACATAAGCTGTTTGAGGTGTAGGCCTGGAACTCAGAGGAAAAGTCAGAAATGAGATGTTAATTTTGAAGAGTGAATTAAAAAATAATAATGAAAGAGAGGGTAGGGGTCGTGGAAATAAAGGATAAAGATATTGCCTAGAGTAAAGGTAACAGAATAATCAATCCTTTGTTTTAAACAGATGAACTAGCTTAATTCTGAAAATCTATCCTAAGCAAACACACCAGAAAGGAAGATGCACATTGATGTTTATTAATGCTCAGGGGATTCAGAAGCAGCATACGGACTAAGGTAAATCAGGGTAAACTATGACACATAGTGAACGCCTCAGAGCCAGGCAAAACTGACATTTATTGAAATATCACATGCCAAGCAGAGCATTTTACCCTTTCACATAATTTTTCTTTTAAAATCTTATTTTAAAGAAAAAGAAACTCCGATTCAGAGAGGTAAATTCGTTCTCATGGTTACCTAGTAGTTAGGGAAAGATCTACGAATACAACCCCTTTTGGCTTCAAAGCCAGAGCTTTTAACTTTGAACGCTTCAAGGAAGCATCAAATCAGACACTGGGGAGCACATTTCTATATTCTCTAAGTTTTCCTAAGCCTAATCTTGGATCCCACATATCTAAGCATTTCCCCTTTAAATCGGCTTCTTTAGTAATAGAAGCTCGGTAGAACTTAAAGCACTATCGAGTTATCTAAGAATTCAGGCAAAATCTTAGAATTAATCAAGAATATATTTTCTGTTCAAAGCAAACGCTGTGTCTAATATGGCAGAATGTCTCCTCAAACCTCAACATGGCTCTTGTCTCTGAGGTTGTGGAAGAAAACTGCCTTTCTAACCATTGCCAAAAGCACAGCAGTAACTGCTTTAATCATGATGTCTTGAAACAGCTTCTGATCAAATGTGTTTTACTCGATGGATATAATGTAAAAGCTCCCATCCAATATTTAAAACAATCATACACCTTTCCGTGCATTTGCCTGTTTGCTCATTTGAATATGTTGCCAATTGTTTGCGTGTACTGAATTGCTTAGATCTAAGAATAGAGAGCTGATGTTGAAATGTTTTCCATTTTGCAGATATCCCTCTTTTAGCTATGAAGCAGAGCCCCCGCAGTTGTGTTGACACATCTCTGTTCTACTCATATGGCTTGACTTTTGAGCAGGAGACACTTTGTGCCTACTTCTCAACAGTTCCAAAAATTTTGAGAAATCTCTGCAGGTGCCACAAAAAAGAATGAGATCATGTCCTTTGCAGAAACATGGATGGAACTGGAGGCCATTATCCTTAGCAAACAAATGCAAGAACAGTAAAGCAAATACCGCATATTCTCACTTACAAGTGGGAGCTAGATGATGAGAACACATAAACACACAGAGGGGACCAACACACAATGCGGCCTATTGGAGGGTGAAGGGTGGGAAGAAGGAGAGGCTTGGGAATGAGAAGTCATGGATAATAGGCTTAATACCTGGGTGATGAAATAATCTGTACAACAAACCCCCATGCCACATGTTTATCTGTGTAACAAACCTGCACATCTTGCACATGTACCCCTGAACTTAAAATAAGCTGAAAAAAGAAATAGCTGCAGGTGCTCTGAGTCATAAGAAAACACGAAATTTCAATTGATATTCTTCCATGTAAATCTTAAGCAAGCACTGTCCCAGGTGATACCTCCAGACATCCCTGGGGAATACAGGTCATCATAATCTCTGTTATGATGGTCCTTCACATTCTGGGTAAGCCTCAAGGTTGCAGATGATCCTCCCTGCCAGACTTTGTGCTCCTTGGAGGCAGGTATGTTTAAGAAAGAACATTTAGAGTATATGTATCCTTGATTGGCATATACCAAAACATAAACATGCATTTTGTATAACACGTTGTCCACCAAAACAAGAGAAACATACCAGCAGGGCACTCTAGGTATGCAAGCAATCAATATTAATCAGCTTTAAATTTGTAGTGAGATTTTTATCCATTTCACTCCCCTTTTAACTTTTCTGATTAGGCTGAAGATAATATATCAATTTTATTATAGTACTGTATGTGTTTAACACCTTTCTGATACATGCTAATATCTCTTTATATAGCAAACAACTAGCAGGCTTGGGGATACGACTTAAGCAGCCAACGTTGTCTACATAAAAGTTAATGATACTTATATATTAATATATATTTTACATTTTATTTCATTTTTTTTAAGTCTGGTATTTGTTTCTACTTATAGCAAGTGATACTAATAGATAAAGTTTCTTTTTTAAGTCACAATTCATTTGAATAAAAACAAGCGTTAACAGTTTTTGTTTTAATATGATACGTCCCATGTAGGTTAACGGCATACTTGACACCAGATCAAAATGCTAGAGGTGAATCTGAAAGAAGTAAGAGGTGGATTCAATGCTCTGACTAAGAAAAGTAGCAGGGATTTGCAACAAGACCTCGAGAAAGTGAACTCTTAAGCACAAAGTCTTTCTATCTGCAAAGACAGCTTTTATCTATGAGACTTCACTATCTGTTATTGCAGGTATTCAATAAATATTTATTAAGTGTATTTGATGAGAACAATTAGAGAAAATACAGAAAAGAGAGTTGAAAAAACATGAAACAAGATAAGAAGCAGAACAGAAAACGTTAGAAAATTTTTTTAAATAAATGTAGTTTTAATAAGTGAATTTCTGTTAGAAAAAAAAAAAAAAAGAAAGTGTGATTAAAACAGGTTAGATACCTCTAAAATATCCCACTGGTGTGGGTTTTCTGTTGGTTTAACGAAGAGATGATATTGATGATATGCTTGAAAAACAGCCATAACTTGGAAGTTACCACTTAGCTGCCTTGAGCTAGGTACAACTGACCTTTGAGCAACACAGATTTGACTTATATGTGGGGTCCACTTACGTGTGGATTTTATTCAGCCTCTGCTATCCCTGAGACAGCAAGACCAACTCCTTCTCTTCCTCCTCCTTCTCAGCCTACTCAACATGAAGAT
Source organism: Papio anubis (assembly GCF_008728515.1). Taxonomy (NCBI): domain Eukaryota; kingdom Metazoa; phylum Chordata; class Mammalia; order Primates; family Cercopithecidae; genus Papio; species Papio anubis. The sequence goes on along the minus strand of NC_044993.1, from coordinate 27,977,894 downwards.
AATGAGGGTGAAGAACTTTGTAATGCTCAATTTCCACATAATGAATAGTAAGTATATTTTATCTTTCTTATGATTTTTTTTTTTTTTTTTGAGAGGGTGTCTCGCTCTATGCCCAAGCTGGAGTGCAGCGGTGTGATCTCGGCAACCTCCGCCTCCTGGGTTCAAGTGATTCTCCTGTCTTAGCCTCCCAAGAAGCTGGGACTACAGCTCTGTGCCACCACACCCGGCTAATTTTTATTTTTAGTAGAGACAGGGTTTCACCATGTTGGCCATGCTGGTCTTGAACTCCTGACCTCAGGTGATCCACCCACCTCAGCATCCCAAAGTGCTGGGATTACAGGTATGAGCCACCGCACCATGCCTGGCCCCTTATGATTTTCTTGATAACACTGCCTTCTATATAATACACAATATGCACAACATACAAAATATGTGTTAATTAACTGCTTATGTTACTGACTTCTGGTCAACAGTAGGCTATTGGTAATTTAGGAAGTCAAAAATTATACATGGAATTCAACCACATAAGTGGTTAGTACCCCAACCCCGGCATTGTTCAAGGGTCAACTGTACATAAGGAAAGGTCACCCAAAATAACACACATATTTTTAAAGTCATCTTCCAGAACCAGAAGGAAAAAAGAAAAAGGAGGGATGGTAGACAGGATCAACAAGATAAATGAATATAAGAATGGATAGATTCATTGATTCATTTAAATGTCTTGTTAAATTTGGTAGACCTAATTTCAAGCCTGTTTGGGGTGTTGAGATGAATAAATCGGGCACAAAACCATACATTGTGTATGCGTCAGTTTATGAGTACAAAGCAGGCGAAATAGATCTATGCTGTTAGAAGTTAGAATGTCAGTTAATCATGTGACTGGAAGGGGACACAGAATGGATTTTGTGGGGATGGTGCTATTCTGAATTTTTATTTGGGTGCTGGTTATACAAACCTGCTCAGCTTATGCTGTTATGGATATATGCATTTTACTGTATGGCTATTAAACTTGAATGCAGAATTTAAAAATATGTATGGGGAACAAGAAGAAAAATGTAGAAAAGCCTGAACACAAGAATTACTATCTATGTTCATGAGAAATCTAGGTTACTAATGCTCTTGGTGCTAGATTCACATCATATGGTCTCACTTTCTTCGCTGACAGGCTCCCTAAAAAAGGCCTTCACAAGGCACTTAAATAGTGTTTATCAGAACTGTGAGATGCTATAAGAGCTGCTCTTAAGACCGATACTGGTATTTCTCCTTTCATTTAATTTTGACATTGTAACTTGTTACATATACGTAAATGTATGGGAATTGTTTGATATTATTTCATTGTCACTTAATGGTAACAGCAGCTCTAATAATTACACAGGAATAGTGATCCAAAAAAAAAGAATCCTAGGGTGATTGTCATTATTCAGATTATTCTGTCAAGGTGAGAAAAAGGACAATGAAGACATACTCGGGACAGAATTTTGCCCTTTGTTTTCAGTCTCGTTCATCTAGTTTTCTTTAATAGTAATTTCAAAAAGAACAAAGCATGGAAGACTGTAGGCTATCTGACATCCATTAATAGGATCTGTGAATACAAATGGATGGAAGAGTGACATTGCAGTCAGCACGGAGTCTTTTTTCCTACTGTACCAAGAATATTCCTTCTCTCGTTCAAGGAGATGCATGATCCTTTCATAAGCCCAGTAGAACGGGATATCCCACCACCCACCCTGGTTCTAACTTTCCCAAGGATTTAACATTTCAGCTCATTGCTTTTATCTGTGCAGCAGTCAATGGCAGATGAAGAAAAAACTTTCTAGTTTGTTCACATTATAGTTTGAAGATATCCACTACATAGTTCTGACATTCACACCATGCCTAACCCTAAGGAGCCAAGATCTTTCACAAAGCAGACACAGGAGTGATAGTCTATTCTTGTGTTTATATATATAATATAATAAATTGTATTATATGTAATATAATAAATTATAATAATATATTAATATAATAAAATAATAAAAATAACTGCATATAATCTCTGTGGATATAAATAGTTATCTTTATACACTGTTTACATAGCCAGGAAGAAAGATGTTTTTATATCCTCTTACAGACCAAAGTTCCTTTGAATCCCCATAGTCAGCCATCACTGTCACCCAAGGCATCCAGGAGACTACTTCATATTTCTCAGGAAATGTTTGTTTTTAAGGAACATGATACATCCCTCCATTTTTTTGAGTTGTCTTCTATAGAGGGATGGAAGTATCACTGAAGCCAGTGTCTAAAGATGGGAAGTGTCTAAAGATCAGTATGTTTGTAGAACCAAAGACTAAGAAAACCAACAAGAAGTTTCACAGTCTCTCACTTTTTCTTGTCTTGGTTGCCTATTCCATCTCCACCCACCTCCGTGGGTCCTGGCTTTACCTTTTTACTTTAATAAAGGATCATGTTTGCCTAATGGCTCCTAAGTTCACATATGTTTATGTTGAGCTACTTGGAAAGGTACAGTTTCAACATCCTCCTAGTTTTCCTGGCAAATACTTGTGGTTGAGACTAATTCAACAAGATTTGGTGGAATGTCTGCCTGTGTCCCAGAACAGAAGCAACCTGTATATGCTAACTGCTGGTATTTCACACTGACAATAGGAAGATGCATAGTAACTAGAGTGTACACACAGAATGAGTTAGGTAGTCGCTCAGTGAATGTTGGACATTCAGTGCAGACTTCAAACAGGTTAGGGGGTTGATGACACAAGATATTCATTACGGTATTCATTCCCTTTTTCACACAAACTTTCAAACAATAGGAATAAGTAGGTATCACTGGTAATGATAACTTAGTAAACAGATTGTCCATGAACCCATTTTAAAGGATAGGAGTAGGAGGACCAATTTTGAGCAGAAGAAAGGAAAGATAAAATCTTCTTGTGTAGCATTTCTCAAAGTCATTTAGGTCTGACAGCATTTTAAGATGGCTCTTATATATAATGTGATCACTGGAGCTGACTCAAGTACTTCTGTTCATCTATAAATTGACTGATTGCTTTCTGTTCATCTATAAATTGACTGATTGCTTTCCATTCTGTGTTTTCTGCCATTATTTTATGTGATAACAAAGGAATGATATCTTTACAATGTCTTACGAATTGTTGATAGGACTCCTGTAGTCAATGTTTTGGTTAAACTAATTAAAATGTGTTTCTTTAATATGCTAAATTATCTGAGAAATACAATAATCATGTACATTATAAAGCACTGCTTAATATACAGTATAAATCTTTCTTACAACCTATTAGATAATCATTTTTCAGAAACTTGCTTAACCTCTATATATCTATTTCCTCATCTGCAAATTGAGAAAAATAATAGTGTTAACATCATGCAATCAAAATCAAATGATTATAAATTAGTACTTAAAAGTGTGCTGAGAAAAGAATAAGTTCTGAATTAATGTTAGCTATCACTATAGTAAAAATATTTTTTAACATATTTGGAAAAAGTAAAAGAGGTTCTCACACGATAAAGAAGTGGGATTTATTCTTGGAATGCAGCACTTGTTCAAAATAAAAAAATCAATCAATATATTCCCTCATATCAACAAGGTAAAGAAGAAAACTTTATGATCATATAAGCTGATACGCAAAAAGCATTTAACAAAATCTAACACTTATTCATGATAAGGCTCTCAGTAGATCAGAAACAGAGGAGAACTTCCTGAACTTGATAAAGAAGGACCAACTATAAAAAATAACAAAAACAAGCAAACAAAAAAAAAACACAGCTCTCAATTTAAAAATGGGTAAAAGACTTGAATAGACATTTCTCAAAAGAAGGCATACAAATGGCCAACAGAAATATTTAAAAATGTTCATTCATCAGATACAGTGACAAAAGCAAGATTCACTTTTTAAAAATTGAAAAGTTAGGCTTTATTAAAATTAAAAACTTCTGCTCTGTGAGAGACACTGTTAGGAAAATCAAAAGACAAGCCATAAACCAGGAGAAAATATTTGCAAAAAAAAGAATTTGAGTCTAAAATATACAAAGCAATCTTAAAAATCAAAGAACTTAAAACAGAAGTACCATTCAACCCAGCAATCCCATTAATGGTTATATACCCAAAGGAAAATAAATCATTCTACAAAAAAGACACATGCATTTGTTATGTTCATTGCAGCACGATTCACAATAGCAAAGACATGGAATCAATCTAAGTGCCCATCAAAGGTGGACTGGATAAAGACAATATGGTACATATACACCATAGAATACTACGCAGCCATAAAAAAGAACAAAGTCATGTCTTTTGTAGTAAAATGGACGTAGCTGAAGGCCATCATCCTAAGTATGTTAACACAGAAACAAAAATAACAAACACCACAGGTTCCAACTTACAAGTGGGAGCAAAATATTGGGTACACATGGACACAAATATGGGAACAATAGACACTAGGAACTCTGAAAGAGAGGTGGGAGAGAAGGGAAGAAGGACTGAAAAACTACTTATTAGGTACTATGTTCATTACCTGGGTGATGAGATCAATCAAACTCCAAACCTCAGCATTATACAATATACCAATATAACAGACTTGTATTCAGACCCCTTGAATCTAAAATAAAAGCTGAAATTTTATTTTTAAAATATCTTACAACTCAAAAACAAACATACATCCCAACATAAAAATGGACAACAGGTCTGAACACACCTCAACAAAGATGATATGCAAATAACAAATACGTATAAAACAATTATCAACACCATTTGTTATTAGGACACTGAAAATTAAAATAAAAATGAGCCACCACTGCACAGCTATTATTAAAAGGGCTAAAATCCAAACACTTGACAATACAAATTGTAGGTGAGTATTTAAAGCAATAGGAACTATTCATATCATTTCCAATGACAGGTACCAGGGCTCCTTGGAGAAACGGTCTATTCTAAAATTGGGGCAATAAATATAATGATGAGCCTGGAGTATCTTGTAGTTCCTGCAGCATCTCGAAGTGCAAGAAAGTAAGGAAGTGCTAAAAAATATATTTTTTAAAAATGTTGGGGATATGCCTAAGAGACATAGGGGCTGAGAATTTCAATGGCCCCATTTACCTAGGGAGTAAAAATGAGCAATGAAATAAAGCTATATTGAATTATAACCCTAAGTATTAAGATTAAAAAGAAAAAAACTTGAGTCCGTTATCATGAATGAAAGAAAGAAAGGAAGGGAGAGAGGTGGGGGAGGAAGGTCGGAGAGGGAGGGAGGTGTGGAGGGAGGGAGAGAAGGAGGAGGAAGAGGACGGAAGGAAGGAAGGAGGAAGAGGAAGGGAGGGAGGGAGGAAGGAAGGAAGGAAGGAAGGAAGGAAGGAAGGAAGGAAGGAAGGAAGGAAGGAAGGAAGGAAGGAAGGAAGTGAGGGAGGGAAGGAAGAAAATCTACCATGTGAAAGAAATTCACATGAATTACGTAGATAATTATGGGGGGT